>NW_027437650.1:267500-270188 GCF_965140245.1 Athene noctua | reverse complement strand
ACCCTAACCCTAACCCTAACCCTAACCCTAACCCTAACCCTAACCCTAACCCTAACCCTAACCCTAACCCTAACCCTAACCCTAACCCTAACCCTAACCCTAACCCTAACCCTAACCCTAACCCTAACCCTAACCCTAACCCTAACCCTAACCCTAACCCTAACCCTAACCCTAACCCTAACCCTAACCCTAACCCTAACCCTAACCCTAACCCTAACCCTAACCCTAACCCTAACCCTAACCCTAACCCTAACCCTAACCCTAACCCTAACCCTAACCCTAACCCTAACCCTAACCCTAACCCTAACCCTAACCCTAACCCTAACCCTAACCCTAACCCTAACCCTAACCCTAACCCTAACCCTAACCCTAACCCTAACCCTAACCCTAACCCTAACCCTAACCCTAACCCTAACCCTAACCCTAACCCTAACCCTAACCCTAACCCTAACCCTAACCCTAACCCTAACCCTAACCCTAACCCTAACCCTAACCCTAACCCTAACCCTAACCCTAACCCTAACCCTAACCCTAACCCTAACCCTAACCCTAACCCTAACCCTAACCCTAACCCTAACCCTAACCCTAACCCTAACCCTAACCCTAACCCTAACCCTAACCCTAACCCTAACCCTAACCCTAACCCTAACCCTAACCCTAACCCTAACCCTAACCCTAACCCTAACCCTAACCCTAACCCTAACCCTAACCCTAACCCTAACCCTAACCCTAACCCTAACCCTAACCCTAACCCTAACCCTAACCCTAACCCTAACCCTAACCCTAACCCTAACCCTAACCCTAACCCTAACCCTAACCCTAACCCTAACCCTAACCCTAACCCTAACCCTAACCCTAACCCTAACCCTAACCCTAACCCTAACCCTAACCCTAACCCTAACCCTAACCCTAACCCTAACCCTAACCCTAACCCTAACCCTAACCCTAACCCTAACCCTAACCCTAACCCTAACCCTAACCCTAACCCTAACCCTAACCCTAACCCTAACCCTAACCCTAACCCTAACCCTAACCCTAACCCTAACCCTAACCCTAACCCTAACCCTAACCCTAACCCTAACCCTAACCCTAACCCTAACCCTAACCCTAACCCTAACCCTAACCCTAACCCTAACCCTAACCCTAACCCTAACCCTAACCCTAACCCTAACCCTAACCCTAACCCTAACCCTAACCCTAACCCTAACCCTAACCCTAACCCTAACCCTAACCCTAACCCTAACCCTAACCCTAACCCTAACCCTAACCCTAACCCTAACCCTAACCCTAACCCTAACCCTAACCCTAACCCTAACCCTAACCCTAACCCTAACCCTAACCCTAACCCTAACCCTAACCCTAACCCTAACCCTAACCCTAACCCTAACCCTAACCCTAACCCTAACCCTAACCCTAACCCTAACCCTAACCCTAACCCTAACCCTAACCCTAACCCTAACCCTAACCCTAACCCTAACCCTAACCCTAACCCTAACCCTAACCCTAACCCTAACCCTAACCCAACCCTAACCCTAACCCTAACCCTAACCCTAACCCTAACCCTAACCCTAACCCTAACCCTAACCCTAACCCTAACCCTAACCCTAACCCTAACCCTAACCCTAACCCTAACCCTAACCCTAACCCTAACCCTAACCCTAACCCTAACCCTAACCCTAACCCTAACCCTAACCCTAACCCTAACCCTAACCCTAACCCTAACCCTAACCCTAACCCTAACCCTAACCCTAACCCTAACCCTAACCCTAACCCTAACCCTAACCCTAACCCTAACCCTAACCCTAACCCTAACCCTAACCCTAACCCTAACCCTAACCCTAACCCTAACCCTAACCCTAACCCTAACCCTAACCCTAACCCTAACCCTAACCCTAACCCTAACCCTAACCCTAACCCTAACCCTAACCCTAACCCTAACCCTAACCCTAACCCTAACCCTAACCCTAACCCTAACCCTAACCCTAACCCTAACCCTAACCCTAACCCTAACCCTAACCCTAACCCTAACCCTAACCCTAACCCTAACCCTAACCCTAACCCTAACCCTAACCCTAACCCTAACCCTAACCCTAACCCTAACCCTAACCCTAACCCTAACCCTAACCCTAACCCTAACCCTAACCCTAACCCTAACCCTAACCCTAACCCTAACCCTAACCCTAACCCTAACCCTAACCCTAACCCTAACCCTAACCCTAACCCTAACCCTAACCCTAACCCTAACCCTAACCCTAACCCTAACCCTAACCCTAACCCTAACCCTAACCCTAACCCTAACCCTAACCCTAACCCTAACCCTAACCCTAACCCTAACCCTAACCCTAACCCTAACCCTAACCCTAACCCTAACCCTAACCCTAACCCTAACCCTAACCCTAACCCTAACCCTAACCCTAACCCTAACCCTAACCCTAACCCTAACCCTAACCCTAACCCTAACCCTAACCCTAACCCTAACCCTAACCCTAACCCTAACCCTAACCCTAACCCTAACCCTAACCCTAACCCTAACCCTAACCCTAACCCTAACCCTAACCCTAACCCTAACCCTAACCCTAACCCTAACCCTAACCCTAACCCTAACCCTAACCCTAACCCTAACCCTAACCCTAACCCTAACCCTAACCCTAACCCTAACCCTAACCCTAACCCTAACCCTAACCCTAA
>NW_027437650.1:0-262500 GCF_965140245.1 Athene noctua | reverse complement strand
TTTCGGCCGAAAACGCGTTTTCCCGCGAAAACGCACACCACGGCTCTTTCTGAGAAAAAGCAAGCACGGAGGACGAGAATCGGTTTTGCCCTGCGTAGCGTTCCGGGCAGCGGGTAGAACCAGGCAGAGAATTCCCGGCTAGCAGCTTCCCTGTGGCGGGGAAGTGCAAACGTACACGTTTTCGGCCGAAAACACGTTTTCCGGCGAAAACGCACACCACGGCTCTTTCTGAGAAAAAGCAAGCACGGAGGACGAGAATCGCTTTTGCCCTGCGTAGCGTTCCGAGCAGCGGGTAGAAATAGGCAGCGAATTCCCGGCTAGCAGCTTCCCTGTGGCGGGGAAGTGCAAACGTACACGTTTTCGGCCGAAAACGCGTTTTCTGGCTAAAAAGCACACCACGGCTCTTTCTGAGAAAAAGCAAGCACGGAGGACGAGAATCGCTTTTGCCCTGCGTAGCGTTCCGGGCAGCGGGTAGAACCAGGCAGAGAATTCCCGGCTAGCAGCTTCCCTGTGGCCGGGAAGTGCAAACGTACACGTTTTCGGCCGAAAACGCGTTTTCCCGCGAAAACGCACACCACGGCTCTTTCTGAGAAAAAGCAAGCACGGAGGACGAGAATCGCTTTTGCCCTGCGTAGCGTTCCGGGCAGCGGGTAGAACCAGGCAGAGAATTCCCGTCTAGCAGCTTCCCTGTGGCCGGGAAGTGCAAACGTACACGTTTTCGGCCGAAAACGCGTTTTGCGGCGAAAACGCACACCACGGCTCTTTCTGAGAAAAAGCAAGCAGGGAGGAGGAGAATCGCTTTTGCCCTGCGTAGCATTCCGGGCAGCGGGTAGAACCAGGCAGAGAATTCCCGGCTAGCAGCTTCCCTGTGGCCGGGATGTGCAAACGTACACGTTTTCGGCCGAAAACACGTTTTCCGGCGAAAACGCACACCACGGCTCTTTCTGAGAAAAAGCAAGCACGGAGGACGAGAATCGCTTTTGCCCTGCTTAGCGTTCCGGGCAGCGGGTAGAACCAGGCAGAGAATTCCCGGCTAGCAGCTTCCGTGTGGCGGGGAAGTGCAAACGTACACGTTTTCGGCCGAAAACGCGTTTTCCGGCGAAAAAGCACACCACGGCTCTTTCTGAGAAAAAGCAAGCACGGAGGACGAGAATCGCTTTTGCCCTGCGTAGCGTTGCGGGCAGCGGGTAGAACCAGGCAGAGAATTCCCGGCTAGCAGCTTCCCTGTGGCCGGGATGTGCAAACCTACACGTTTTCGGCCGAAAACACGTTTTCCGGCGAAAACGCACACCACGGCTCTTTCTGAGAAAAAGAAAGCACGGAGGACTAGAATCGCTTTTGCCCTGCGTAGCGTTCCGAGCAGCGGGTAGAAATAGGCAGCGAATTCCCGCCTAGCAGCTTCCCTGTGGCCGGGAAGTGCAAACGTACACGTTTTCGGCCGAAAACGCGTTTTGCGGCGAAAAAGCACACCACGGCTCTTTCTGAGAAAAAGCAAGCACGGAGGACGAGAATCGCTTTTGCCCTGTGTAGCGTTCCGGGCAGCGGGTAGAACCAGGCAGCGAATTCCCTGCTAGACGCTTCCCTGTGGCGGAGAAGTGCAAACGTACAAGTTTTCGGCCGAAAACCCGTTTTGCGGCGAAAACGCACACCACGGCTCTTTCTGACAAAAAGCAAGCACGGAGGACGAGAATCGCTTTTGCCCTGCGTAGCGTTCCGGGCAGCGGGTAGAACCAGGGAGAGAATTCCCGGCTAGCAGCTTCGCTGTGGCGGGGAAGTGCAAACGTACACTTTTTCGGCCGAAAAAACGTTTTCCGGCGAAAACGAACACCACGGCTCTTTCTGAGAAAAAGCAAGCACGGAGGACGAGAATCGCTTTTGCCCTGCGTAGCGTTCCGGGCAGCGGGTAGAAATAGGCAGCGAATTCCCGGCTAGCAGCTTCCCTGTGGCCGGGAAGTGCAAACGTACACGTTTTCGGCCGAAAACGCGTTTTCCGGCGAAAACGCACACCACGGCTCTTTTTGAGAAAAAGCAAGCACGGAGGACGAGAATCGCTTTTGCCCTGCATAGCGTTCTAAGCAGCGGGTAGAACCAGGCAGAGAATTCCCGGCTAGCAGCTTCCCTGTGGCGGGGAAGTGCAAACGTACACGTTTTCGGCCGAAAACGCGTTTTCCGGCGAAAAAGCACACCACGGCTCTTTCTGAGAAAAAGCAAGCACGGAGGACGAGAATCGCTTTTGCCCTGCGTAGCGTTCCGGGCAGCGGGTAGAACCAGGCAGAGAATTCCCGGCTAGCAGCTTCCCTGTGGCGGGGAAGTGCAAACGTACACGTTTTCGGCCGAAAACGCGTTTTGCGGCGAAAACGCACACCACGGCTCTTTCTGAGAAAAAGCAAGCACGGAGGACGAGAATCGCTTTTGCCCTGCGTAGCGTTCCGGGCAGCGGGTAGAACCAGGCAGAGAATTCCCGGCTAGCAGCTTCCCTGTGGCGGGGAAGTGCAAACGTACACGTTTTCGGCCGAAAACGCGTTTTCCGGCGAAAACGCACACCACGGCTCTTTCTGAGAAAAAGCAAGCACGGAGGACGAGAATCGCTTTTGCCCTGCGTAGCGTTCCGGGCAGCGGGTAGAACCAGGCAGAGAATTCCCGGCTAGCAGCTTCCCTGTGGCAGGGAAGTGCAAACGTACTCGTTTTCGGCCGAAAACGCGTTTTCCGGCGAAAACGCACACCACGGCTCTTTCTGAGAAAAAGCAAGCACGGAGGACGAGAATCGCTTTTGCCCAGCGTAGCGTTCTGAGCAGCGGGTAGAAATAGGCAGCGAATTGCCGGCTAGCAGCTTCCCTGTGGCCGGGAAGTGCAAACGTACACGTTTCCGGCCGAAAACGCGTTTTCCGTAGAAAAAGCACACCATGGCTCTTTCTGAGAAAAAGCAAGCACGGAGGACGAGAATCGCTTTTGCCCTGCGTAGCGTTCCGGGCAGCGGGTAGAACCAGGGAGAGAATTCCCGGCTAGCAGCTTCGCTGTGGCGGGGAAGTGCAAACGTACACGTTTTCGGCCGAAAAAACGTTTTCCGGCGAAAACGCACACCACGGCTCTTTCTGAGAAAAAGCAAGCACGGAGGACGAGAATCGCTTTTGCCCTGCGTAGCGTTCCGGGCAGCGGGTAGAAATAGGCAGCGAATTCCCGGCTAGCAGCTTCCCTGTGGCCGGGAAGTGCAAACGTACACGTTTTCGGCCGAAAACGCGTTTTCCAGCGAAAACGCACACCACGGCTCTTTCTGAGAAAAAGCAAGCACGGAGGACGAGAATCGCTTTTGCCCTGCGTAGCGTTCCGGGCAGCGGGTAGAACCAGGCAGAGAATTCCCTGCTAGCAGCTTCGCTGTGGCGGGGAAGTGCAAACGTACAAGTTTTCGGCCGAAAACACGTTTTGCGGCGAAAACGCACACCACGGCTCTTTCTGAGAAAAAGCAAGCACGGAGGACGAGAATCGCTTTTGCCCTGCGTAGCGTTCCGGGCAGCGGGTAGAACCAGGCAGAGAATTCCCGGCTAGCAGCTTCCCTGTGGCGGGGAAGTGCAAACGTACACGTTTTCGGCCGAAAACGTGTTTTGCGGCGAAAACGCACACCACGGCTCTTTCTGAGAAAAAGCAAGCACGGAGGACGAGAATCGCTTTTGCCCTGCGTAGCGTTGCGGGCAGCGGGTAGAACCAGGCAGAGAATTCCCGGCTAGCAGCTTCCCTGTGGCGGGGAAGTGCAAAGGTACACGTTTTCGGCCGGAAACGCGTTTTCCGGCGAAAACGCACACCACGGCTCTTTCTGAGAAAAAGCAAGCACGGAGGACGAGAATCGCTTTTGCCCTGCGTAGCGTTCCGGGCAGCGGGTAGAACCAGGCAGCGAATTCCCGGCTAGCAGCTTCCCTGTGGAGGGGAAGTGCAAACCTACACGTTTTCGGCCGAAAACACGTTTTCCGGCGAAAACGCACACCACGGCTCTTTCTGAGAAAAAGAAAGCACGGAGGACTAGAATCGCTTTTGCCCTGCGTAGCGTTCCGAGCAGCGGGTAGAAATAGGCAGCGAATTCCCGCCTAGCAGCTTCCCTGTGGCCGGGAAGTGCAAACGTACACGTTTTCGGCCGAAAACGCGTTTTGCGGCGAAAAAGCACACCACGGCTCTTTCTGAGAAAAAGCAAGCACGGAGGACGAGAATCGCTTTTGCCCTGCGTAGCGTTCCGGGCAGCGGGTAGAACCAGGCAGCGAATTCCCTGCTAGACGCTTCCCTGTGGCGGAGAAGTGCAAACGTACAAGTTTTCGGCCGAAAACGCGTTTTGCGGCGAAAACGCACACCACGGCTCTTTCTGACAAAAAGCAAGCACGGAGGACGAGAATCGCTTTTGCCCTGCGTAGCGTTCCGGGCAGCGGGTAGAACCAGGGAGAGAATTCCCGGCTAGCAGCTTCGCTGTGGCGGGGAAGTGCAAACGTACACTTTTTCGGCCGAAAAAACGTTTTCCGGCGAAAACGAACACCACGGCTCTTTCTGAGAAAAAGCAAGCACGGAGGACGAGAATCGCTTTTGCCCTGCGTAGCGTTCCGGGCAGCGGGTAGAAATAGGCAGCGAATTCCCGGCTAGCAGCTTCCCTGTGGCCGGGAAGTGCAAACGTACACGTTTTCGGCCGAAAACGCGTTTTCCGGCGAAAACGCACACCACGGCTCTTTTGAGAAAAAGCAAGCACGGAGGACGAGAATCGCTTTTGCCCTGCATAGCGTTCTAAGCAGCGGGTAGAACCAGGCAGAGAATTCCCGGCTAGCAGCTTCCCTGTGGCGGGGAAGTGCAAACGTACACGTTTTCGGCCGAAAACGCGTTTTCCGGCGAAAAAGCACACCACGGCTCTTTCTGAGAAAAAGCAAGCACGGAGGACGAGAATCGCTTTTGCCCTGCGTAGCGTTCCGGGCAGCGGGTAGAACCAGGCAGAGAATTCCCGGCTAGCAGCTTCCCTGTGGCGGGGAAGTGCAAACGTACACGTTTTCGGCCGAAAACGCGTTTTGCGGCGAAAACGCACACCACGGCTCTTTCTGAGAAAAAGCAAGCACGGAGGACGAGAATCGCTTTTGCCCTGCGTAGCGTTCCGGGCAGCGGGTAGAACCAGGCAGAGAATTCCCGGCTAGCAGCTTCCCTGTGGCGGGGAAGTGCAAACGTACACGTTTTCGGCCGAAAACGCGTTTTCCCGCGAAAACGCACACCACGGCTCTTTCTGAGAAAAAGCAAGCACGGAGGACGAGAATCGCTTTTGCCCTGCGTAGCGTTCCGGGCAGCGGGTAGAACCAGGCAGAGAATTCCCGGCTAGCAGCTTCCCTGTGGCAGGGAAGTGCAAACGTACTCGTTTTCGGCCGAAAACGCGTTTTCCGGCGAAAACGCACACCACGGCTCTTTCTGAGAAAAAGCAAGCACGGAGGACGAGAATCGCTTTTGCCCAGCGTAGCGTTCTGAGCAGCGGGTAGAAATAGGCAGCGAATTGCCGGCTAGCAGCTTCCCTGTGGCCGGGAAGTGCAAACGTACACGTTTCCGGCCGAAAACGCGTTTTCCGTAGAAAAAGCACACCATGGCTCTTTCTGAGAAAAAGCAAGCACGGAGGACGAGAATCGCTTTTGCCCTGCGTAGCGTTCCGGGCAGCGGGTAGAACCAGGGAGAGAATTCCCGGCTAGCAGCTTCGCTGTGGCGGGGAAGTGCAAACGTACACGTTTTCGGCCGAAAACGCGTTTTCCGGCGAAAACGCACACCACGGCTCTTTCTGAGAAAAAGCAAGCACGGAGGACGAGAATCGGTTTTGCCCTGCGTAGCGTTCCGGGCAGCGGGTAGAACCAGGCAGAGAATTCCCGGCTAGCAGCTTCCCTGTGGCCGGGAAGTGCAAACGTACACGTTTTCGGCCGAAAACGCGTTTTCCGGCGAAAAAGCACACCACGGCTCTTTCTGAGAAAAAGCAAGCACGGAGGACGAGAATCGCTTTTGCCCTGCGTAGCGTTCCGGGCAGCGGGTAGAACCAGGCAGAGAATTCCCGGCTAGCAGCTTCCCTGTGGCGGGGAAGTGCAAACGTACACGTTTTCGGTCGAAAACGCGTTTTCCGGCGAAAACGCACACCACGGCTCTTTCTGAGAAAAAGCAAGCACGGAGGACGAGAATCGCTTTTGCACTGCGTAGCGTTCCGAGCAGCGGGTAGAAATAGGCAGCGAATTGCCGGCTAGCAGCTTCCCTGTGGCCGGGAAGTGCAAACGTACACGTTTCCGGCCGAAAACGCGTTTTCCGGAGAAAAAGCACACCATGGCTCTTTCTGAGAAAAAGTAAGCACGGAGGACGAGAATCGCTTTTGCCCTGCGTAGCGTTCCGGGCAGCGGGTAGAACCAGGCAGAGAATTCCCGGCTAGCAGCTTCCCTGTGGCCGGGAAGTGCAAACGTACACGTTTCCGGCCGAAAACACTTTTTCCGGCGAAAACGCACACCACGGCTCTTTCTGAGAAAAAGCAAGCACGGAGGACGAGAATCGCTTTTGCCCTTCGTAGCGTTCCGAGCAGCGGGTAGAAATAGTCAGCGAATTCCCGGCTAGCAGCTTCCCTGTGGCGGGGAAGTGCAAACGTACACGTTTTCGGCCTAAAACGCGTTTTCCCGCGAAAACGCACACCACGGCTCTTTCTGAGAAAAAGCAAGCACGGAGGACGAGAATCGCTTTTGCCCTGCGTAGCGTTCCGGGCAGCGGGTAGAACCAGGCAGAGAATTCCCGGCTAGCAGCTTCCCTGTGGCCGGGAAGTGCAAACGTACACGTTTTCGGCCAAAAACGCGTTTTCCCGCGAAAACGCACACCACGGCTCTTTCTGAGAAAAAGCAAGCACGGAGGACGAGAATCGGTTTTGCCCTGCGTAGCGTTCCGGGCAGCGGGTAGAACCAGGCAGAGAATTCCCGGCTAGCAGCTTCCCTGTGGCGGGGAAGTGCAAACGTACACGTTTTCGGCCGAAAACACGTTTTCCGGCGAAAACGCACACCACGGCTCTTTCTGAGAAAAAGCAAGCACGGAGGACGAGAATCGCTTTTGCCCTGCGTAGCGTTCCGAGCAGCGGGTAGAAATAGGCAGCGAATTCCCGGCTAGCAGCTTCCCTGTGGCGGGGAAGTGCAAACGTACACGTTTTCGGCCGAAAACGCGTTTTCTGGCTAAAAAGCACACCACGGCTCTTTCTGAGAAAAAGCAAGCACGGAGGAGGAGAATCGCTTTTGCCCTGCGTAGCGTTCCGGGCAGCGGGTAGAACCAGGCAGAGAATTCCCGGCTAGCAGCTTCCCTGTGGCCGGGAAGTGCAAACGTACACGTTTTCGGCCGAAAACGCGTTTTCCCGCGAAAACGCACACCACGGCTCTTTCTGAGAAAAAGCAAGCACGGAGGACGAGAATCGCTTTTGCCCTGCGTAGCGTTCCGGGCAGCGGGTAGAACCAGGCAGAGAATTCCCGTCTAGCAGCTTCCCTGTGGCCGGGAAGTGCAAACGTACACGTTTTCGGCCGAAAACGCGTTTTGCGGTAAAAACGCACACCACGGCTCTTTCTGAGAAAAAGCAAGCAGGGAGGAGGAGAATCGCTTTTGCCCTGCGTAGCATTCCGGGCAGCGGGTAGAACCAGGCAGAGAATTCCCGGCTAGCAGCTTCCCTGTGGCCGGGAAGTGCAAACGTACACGTTTTCGGCCGAAAACGCGTTTTGCGGCGAAAACGCACACCACGGCTCTTTCTGAGAAAAAGCAAGCACGGAGGACGAGAATCGCTTTTGCCCTGCGTAGCGTTCCGGGCAGCGGGTAGAACCAGGCAGAGAATTCCCGGCTAGCAGCTTCCCTGTGGCCGGGATGTGCAAACGTACACGTTTTCGGCCGAAAACACGTTTTCCGGCGAAAACGCACACCACGGCTCTTTCTGAGAAAAAGCAAGCACGGAGGACGAGAATCGCTTTTGCCCTGCGTAGCGTTCCGGGCAGCGGGTAGAACCAGGCAGAGAATTCCCGGCTAGCAGCTTCCGTGTGGCGGGGAAGTGCAAACGTACACGTTTTCGGCCGAAAACGCGTTTTCCGGCGAAAAAGCACACCACGGCTCTTTCTGAGAAAAAGCAAGCACGGAGGACGAGAATCGCTTTTGCCCTGCGTAGCGTTCCGGGCAGCGGGTAGAACCAGGCAGCGAATTCCCTGCTAGACGCTTCCCTGTGGCGGAGAAGTGCAAACGTACAAGTTTTCGGCCGAAAACGCGTTTTGCGGCGAAAACGCACACCACGGCTCTTTCTGACAAAAAGCAAGCACGGAGGACGAGAATCGCTTTTGCCCTGCGTAGCGTTCCGGGCAGCGGGTAGAACCAGGGAGAGAATTCCCGGCTAGCAGCTTCGCTGTGGCGGGGAAGTGCAAACGTACACTTTTTCGGCCGAAAAAACGTTTTCCGGCGAAAACGAACACCACGGCTCTTTCTGAGAAAAAGCAAGCACGGAGGACGAGAATCGCTTTTGCCCTGCGTAGCGTTCCGGGCAGCGGTTAGAAATAGGCAGCGAATTCCCGGCTAGCAGCTTCCCTGTGGCCGGGAAGTGCAAACGTACACGTTTTCGGCCGAAAACGCGTTTTCCAGCGAAAACGCACACCACGGCTCTTTTTGAGAAAAAGCAAGCACGGAGGACGAGAATCGCTTTTGCCCTGCATAGCGTTCTAAGCAGCGGGTAGAACCAGGCAGAGAATTCCCGGCTAGCAGCTTCCCTGTGGCGGGGAAGTGCAAACGTACACGTTTTCGGCCGAAAACGCGTTTTCCGGCGAAAAAGCACACCACGGCTCTTTCTGAGAAAAAGCAAGCACGGAGGACGAGAATCGCTTTTGCCCTGCGTAGCGTTCCGGGCAGCGGGTAGAACCAGGCAGAGAATTCCCGGCTAGCAGCTTCCCTGTGGCGGGGAAGTGCAAACGTACACGTTTTCGGCCGAAAACGCGTTTTGCGGCGAAAACGCACACCACGGCTCTTTCTGAGAAAAAGCAAGCACGGAGGACGAGAATCGCTTTTGCCCTGCGTAGCGTTCCGGGCAGCGGGTAGAACCAGGCAGAGAATTCCCGGCTAGCAGCTTCCCTGTGGCGGGGAAGTGCAAACGTACACGTTTTCGGCCGAAAACGCGTTTTCCCGCGAAAACGCACACCACGGCTCTTTCTGAGAAAAAGCAAGCACGGAGGACGAGAATCGCTTTTGCCCTGCGTAGCGTTCCGGGCAGCGGGTAGAACCAGGCAGAGAATTCCCGGCTAGCAGCTTCCCTGTGGCAGGGAAGTGCAAACGTACTCGTTTTCGGCCGAAAACGCGTTTTCCGGCGAAAACGCACACCACGGCTCTTTCTGAGAAAAAGCAAGCACGGAGGACGAGAATCGCTTTTGCCCAGCGTAGCGTTCTGAGCAGCGGGTAGAAATAGGCAGCGAATTGCCGGCTAGCAGCTTCCCTGTGGCCGGGAAGTGCAAACGTACACGTTTCCGGCCGAAAACGCGTTTTCCGTAGAAAAAGCACACCATGGCTCTTTCTGAGAAAAAGCAAGCACGGAGGACGAGAATCGCTTTTGCCCTGCGTAGCGTTCCGGGCAGCGGGTAGAACCAGGGAGAGAATTCCCGGCTAGCAGCTTCGCTGTGGCGGGGAAGTGCAAACGTACACGTTTTCGGCCGAAAAAACGTTTTCCGGCGAAAACGCACACCACGGCTCTTTCTGAGAAAAAGCAAGCACGGAGGACGAGAATCGCTTTTGCCCTGCGTAGCGTTCCGGGCAGCGGGTAGAAATAGGCAGCGAATTCCCGGCTAGCAGCTTCCCTGTGGCCGGGAAGTGCAAACGTACACGTTTTCGGCCGAAAACGCGTTTTCCAGCGAAAACGCACACCACGGCTCTTTCTGAGAAAAAGCAAGCACGGAGGACGAGAATCGCTTTTGCCCTGCGTAGCGTTCCGGGCAGCGGGTAGAACAAGGCAGAGAATTCCCTGCTAGCAGCTTCGCTGTGGCGGGGAAGTGCAAACGTACAAGTTTTCGGCCGAAAACACGTTTTGCGGCGAAAACGCACACCACGGCTCTTTCTGAGAAAAAGCAAGCACGGAGGACGAGAATCGCTTTTGCCCTGCGTAGCGTTCCGGGCAGCGGGTAGAACCAGGCAGAGAATTCCCGGCTAGCAGCTTCCCTGTGGCGGGGAAGTGCAAACGTACACGTTTTCGGCCGAAAACGTGTTTTGCGGCGAAAACGCACACCACGGCTCTTTCTGAGAAAAAGCAAGCACGGAGGACGAGAATCGCTTTTGCCCTGCGTAGCGTTCCGGGCAGCGGGTAGAACCAGGCAGAGAATTCCCGGCTAGCAGCTTCCCTGTGGCGGGGAAGTGCAAAGGTACACGTTTTCGGCCGGAAACGCGTTTTCCGGCGAAAACGCACACCACGGCTCTTTCTGAGAAAAAGCAAGCACGGAGGACGAGAATCGCTTTTGCCCTGCGTAGCGTTCCGGGCAGCGGGTAGAACCAGGCAGCGAATTCCCGGCTAGCAGCTTCCCTGTGGAGGGGAAGTGCAAACCTACACGTTTTCGGCCGAAAACACGTTTTCCGGCGAAAACGCACACCACGGCTCTTTCTGAGAAAAAGAAAGCACGGAGGACTAGAATCGCTTTTGCCCTGCGTAGCGTTCCGAGCAGCGGGTAGAAATAGGCAGCGAATTCCCGCCTAGCAGCTTCCCTGTGGCCGGGAAGTGCAAACGTACACGTTTTCGGCCGAAAACGCGTTTTGCGGCGAAAAAGCACACCACGGCTCTTTCTGAGAAAAAGCAAGCACGGAGGACGAGAATCGCTTTTGCCCTGCGTAGCGTTCCGGGCAGCGGGTAGAACCAGGCAGCGAATTCCCTGCTAGACGCTTCCCTGTGGCGGAGAAGTGCAAACGTACAAGTTTTCGGCCGAAAACGCGTTTTGCGGCGAAAACGCACACCACGGCTCTTTCTGACAAAAAGCAAGCACGGAGGACGAGAATCGCTTTTGCCCTGCGTAGCGTTCCGGGCAGCGGGTAGAACCAGGGAGAGAATTCCCGGCTAGCAGCTTCGCTGTGGCGGGGAAGTGCAAACGTACACTTTTTCGGCCGAAAAAACGTTTTCCGGCGAAAACGAACACCACGGCTCTTTCTGAGAAAAAGCAAGCACGGAGGACGAGAATCGCTTTTGCCCTGCGTAGCGTTCCGGGCAGCGGGTAGAAATAGGCAGCGAATTCCCGGCTAGCAGCTTCCCTGTGGCCGGGAAGTGCAAACGTACACGTTTTCGGCCGAAAACGCGTTTTCCGGCGAAAACGCACACCACGGCTCTTTTTGAGAAAAAGCAAGCACGGAGGACGAGAATCGCTTTTGCCCTGCATAGCGTTCTAAGCAGCGGGTAGAACCAGGCAGAGAATTCCCGGCTAGCAGCTTCCCTGTGGCGGGGAAGTGCAAACGTACACGTTTTCGGCCGAAAACGCGTTTTGCGGCGAAAACGCACACCACGGCTCTTTCTGAGAAAAAGCAAGCACGGAGGACGAGAATCGCTTTTGCCCTGCGTAGCGTTCCGGGCAGCGGGTAGAACCAGGCAGAGAATTCCCGGCTAGCAGCTTCCCTGTGGCGGGGAAGTGCAAACGTACACGTTTTCGGCCGAAAACGCGTTTTCCCGCGAAAACGCACACCACGGCTCTTTCTGAGAAAAAGCAAGCACGGAGGACGAGAATCGCTTTTGCCCTGCGTAGCGTTCCGGGCAGCGGGTAGAACCAGGCAGAGAATTCCCGGCTAGCAGCTTCCCTGTGGCAGGGAAGTGCAAACGTACTCGTTTTCGGCCGAAAACGCGTTTTCCGGCGAAAACGCACACCACGGCTCTTTCTGAGAAAAAGCAAGCACGGAGGACGAGAATCGCTTTTGCCCAGCGTAGCGTTCTGAGCAGCGGGTAGAAATAGGCAGCGAATTGCCGGCTAGCAGCTTCCCTGTGGCCGGGAAGTGCAAACGTACACGTTTCCGGCCGAAAACGCGTTTTCCGTAGAAAAAGCACACCATGGCTCTTTCTGAGAAAAAGCAAGCACGGAGGACGAGAATCGCTTTTGCCCTGCGTAGCGTTCCGGGCAGCGGGTTAGAACCAGGGAGAGAATTCCCGGCTAGCAGCTTCGCTGTGGCGGGGAAGTGCAAACGTACACGTTTTCGGCCGAAAAAACGTTTTCCGGCGAAAACGCACACCACGGCTCTTTCTGAGAAAAAGCAAGCACGGAGGACGAGAATCGCTTTTGCCCTGCGTAGCGTTCCGGGCAGCGGGTAGAAATAGGCAGCGAATTCCCGGCTAGCAGCTTCCCTGTGGCCGGGAAGTGCAAACGTACACGTTTTCGGCCGAAAACGCGTTTTCCAGCGAAAACGCACACCACGGCTCTTTCTGAGAAAAAGCAAGCACGGAGGACGAGAATCGCTTTTGCCCTGCGTAGCGTTCCGGGCAGCGGGTAGAACCAGGCAGAGAATTCCCTGCTAGCAGCTTCGCTGTGGCGGGGAAGTGCAAACGTACAAGTTTTCGGCCGAAAACACGTTTTGCGGCGAAAACGCACACCACGGCTCTTTCTGAGAAAAAGCAAGCACGGAGGACGAGAATCGCTTTTGCCCTTCGTAGCGTTCCGAGCAGCGGGTAGAAATAGTCAGCGAATTCCCGGCTAGCAGCTTCCCTGTGGCGGGGAAGTGCAAACGTACACGTTTTCGGCCGAAAACGCGTTTTCCCGCGAAAACGCACACCACGGCTCTTTCTGAGAAAAAGCAAGCACGGAGGACGAGAATCGCTTTTGCCCTGCGTAGCGTTCCGGGCAGCGGGTAGAACCAGGCAGAGAATTCCCGGCTAGCAGCTTCCCTGTGGCCGGGAAGTGCAAACGTACACGTTTTCGGCCGAAAACGCGTTTTCCCGCGAAAACGCACACCACGGCTCTTTCTGAGAAAAAGCAAGCACGGAGGACGAGAATCGCTTTTGCCCTGCGTAGCGTTCCGGGCAGCGGGTAGAACCAGGCAGAGAATTCCCGGCTAGCAGCTTCCCTGTGGCGGGGAAGTGCAAACGTACACGTTTTCGGCCGAAAACACGTTTTCCGGCGAAAACGCACACCACGGCTCTTTCTGAGAAAAAGCAAGCACGGAGGACGAGAATCTCTTTTGCCCTGCGTAGCGTTCCGAGCAGCGGGTAGAAATAGGCAGCGAATTCCCGGCTAGCAGCTTCCCTGTGGCGGGGAAGTGCAAACGTACACGTTTTCGGCCGAAAACGCGTTTTCTGGCTAAAAAGCACACCACGGCTCTTTCTGAGAAAAAGCAAGCACGGAGGACGAGAATCGCTTTTGCCCTGCGTAGCGTTCCGGGCAGCGGGTAGAACCAGGCAGAGAATTCCCTGCTAGCAGCTTCGCTGTGGCGGGGAAGTGCAAACGTACACGTTTTCGACCGAAAACGCGTTTTCCGGCGAAAACGCACACCACGGCTCTTTCTGAGAAAAAGCAAGCACGGAGGACGAGAATCGCTTTTGCCCTGCATAGCGTTCTGAGCAGCGGGTAGAACCAGGCAGAGAATTCCCGGCTAGCAGGTTCCCTGTGGCGGGGAAGTGCAAATGTACACGTTTTCGGCCGGAAACGCGTTTTGCGGCGAAAACGCACACCACGGCTCTTTCTGAGAAAAAGCAAGCACGGAGGACGAGAATCGCTTTTGCCCTGTGTAGCGTTCCGAGCAGCGGGTAGAAATAGGCAGCGAATTGCCGGCTAGCAGCTTCCCTGTGGCCGGGAAGTGCAAACGTACACGTTTTCGGCCGGAAACGCGTTTTCCGGCGAAAACGCACACCACGGCTCTTTCTGAGAAAAAGCAAGCACGGAGGACGAGAATCGCTTTTGCCCTGCGTAGCGTTCCGGGCAGCGGGTAGAAATAGGCAGCGAATTCCCGGCTAGCAGCTTCTCTGTGGCCGGGAAGTGCAAACGTACACGTTTTCGGCCGAAAACGCGTTTTCCGGCGAAAACGCACACCACGGCTCTTTCTGAGAAAAAGCAAGCACGGAGGACGAGAATCGCTTTTGCCCTGCGTAGCGTTCCGGGCAGCGGGTAGAACCAGGCAGAGAATTCCCGGCTAGCAGCTTTGCTGTGGCGGGGAAGTGCAAACGTACACGTTTTTGGCCGAAAACGCGGTTTGCGGCGAAAACGCACACCACGGCTCTTTCTGAGAAAAAGCAAGCACGGAGGACGAGAATCGCTTTTGCCCTGCGTAGCGTTCCGGGCAGCGGGTAGAACCAGGCAGAGAATTCCCGGCTAGCAGCTTCCCTGTGGCGGGGAAGTGCAAACGTACACATTTTCGGCCGAAAACGCGTTTTCCCGCGAAAACGCACACCACGGCTCTTTCTGAGAAAAAGCAAGCACGGAGGACGAGAATCGCTTTTGCCCTGCGTAGCGTTCCGGGCAGCGGGTAGAACCAGGCAGAGAATTCCCGGCTAGCAGCTTCCCTGTGGCCGGGAAGTGCAAACGTACACGTTTTCGGCCGAAAACGCGTTTTCCCGCGAAAACGCACACCACGGCTCTTTCTGAGAAAAAGCAAGCACGGAGGACGAGAATCGCTTTTGCCCTGCGTAGCGTTCCGGGCAGCGGGTAGAAATAGGCAGCGAATTCCCGGCTAGCAGCTTCCCTGTGGCCGGGAAGTGCAAACGTACACGTTTCCGGCCGAAAACGCGTTTTCCGGAGAAAAAGCACACCATGGCTCTCTCTGAGAAAAAGCAAGCACGGAGGACGAGAATCGCTTTTGCCCTGCATAGCGTTCTGAGCAGCGGGTAGAACCAGGCAGAGAATTCCCGGCTAGCAGCTTCCCTGTGGCGGGGAAGTGCAAACGTACACGTTTTTGGCCGGAAACGCGTTTTGCGGCGAAAACGCACACCACGGCTCTTTCTGAGAAAAAGCAAGCACGGAGGACGAGAATCGCTTTTGCCCTCCGTAGTGTTCCGAGCAGCGGGTAGAAATAGGCAGCGAATTGCCGGCTAGCTGCTTCCCTGTGGCCGGGAAGTGCAAACGTACACGTTTTCGGCCGAAAACGCGTTTTCCGGCGAAAACGCACACCACGGCTCTTTCTGAGAAAAAGCAAGCACGGAGGACGAGAATCGCTTTTGCCCTGCGTAGCGTTCCGGGCAGCGGGTAGAAATAGGCAGCGAATTCCCGGCTAGCAGCTTCTCTGTGGCCGGGAAGTGCAAACGTACACGTTTTCGGCCGAAAACGCGTTATCCCGCGAAAACGCACACCACGGCTCTTTCTGAGAAAAAGCAAGCACGGAGGACGAGAATCGCTTTTGCCCTGCGTAGCGTTCCGGGCAGCGGGTAGAACCAGGCAGAGAATTCCCGGCTAGCAGCTTCCCTGTGGCGGGGAAGTGCAAACGTACACGTTTTCGGCCGAAAACGCGTTTTGCGGCGAAAACGCACACCACGGCTCTTTCTGAGAAAAAGCAAGCACAGAGGACGAGAATCGCTTTTGCCCTGCGTAGCGTTCCGGGCAGCGGGTAGAACCAGGCAGAGAATTCCCGGCTAGCAGCTTCCCTGTGGCGGGGAAGTGCAAAGGTACACGTTTTCGGCCGGAAACGCGTTTTCCGGCGAAAACGCACACCACGGCTCTTTCTGAGAAAAAGCAAGCACGGAGGACGAGAATCGCTTTTGCCCTGCGTAGCGTTCCGGGCAGCGGGTAGAACCAGGCAGAGAATTCCCGGCTAGCAGCTTCCCTGTGGCCGGGAAGTGCAAACGTACACGTTTTCGGCCGAAAACGCGTTTTCCGGCGAAAACGCACACCACGGCTCTTTCTGAGAAAAAGCAAGCACGGAGGACGAGTATCGCTTTTGCCCTGCGTAGCGTTCCGGGCAGCGGGTAGAACCAGGCAGCGAATTCCCGGCTAGCAGCTTCCCTGTGGAGGGGAAGTGCAAACCTACACGTTTTCGGCCGAAAACACGTTTTCCGGCGAAAACGCACACCACGGCTCTTTCTGAGAAAAAGAAAGCACGGAGGACTAGAATCGCTTTTGCCCTGCGTAGCGTTCCGAGCAGCGGGTAGAAATAGGCAGCGAATTCCCGGCTAGCAGCTTCCCTGTGGCCGGGAAGTGCAAACGTACACGTTTTCGGCCGAAAACGCGTTTTGCGGCGAAAAAGCACACCACGGCTCTTTCTGAGAAAAAGCAAGCACGGAGGACGAGAATCGCTTTTGCCCTGCGTAGCGTTCCGGGCAGCGGGTAGAACCAGGCAGCGAATTCCCTGCTAGACGCTTCCCTGTGGCGGAGAAGTGCAAACGTACAAGTTTTCGGCCGAAAACGCGTTTTGCGGCGAAAACGCACACCACGGCTCTTTCTGACAAAAAGCAAGCACGGAGGACGAGAATCGCTTTTGCCCTGCGTAGCGTTCCGGGCAGCGGGTAGAACCAGGGAGAGAATTCCCGGCTAGCAGCTTCGCTGTGGCGGGGAAGTGCAAACGTACACGTTTTCGGCCGAAAAAACGTTTTCCGGCGAAAACAAACACCACGGCTCTTTCTGAGAAAAAGCAAGCACGGAGGACGAGAATCGCTTTTGCCCTGCGTAGCGTTCCGGGCAGCGGGTAGAAATAGGCAGCGAATTCCCGGCTAGCAGCTTCCCTGTGGCCGGGAAGTGCAAACGTACACGTTTTCGGCCGAAAACGCGTTTTCCGGCGAAAACGCACACCACGGCTCTTTCTGAGAAAAAGCAAGCACGGAGGACGAGAATCGCTTTTGCCCTGCATAGCGTTCTAAGCAGCGGGTAGAACCAGGCAGAGAATTCCCGGCTAGCAGCTTCCCTGTGGCGGGGAAGTGCAAACGTACACGTTTTCGGCCGAAAACGCGTTTTCCGGCGAAAAAGCACACCACGGCTCTTTCTGAGAAAAAGCAAGCACGGAGGACGAGAATCGCTTTTGCCCTGCGTAGCGTTCCGGGCAGCGGGTAGAACCAGGCAGCGAATTGCCGGCTAGCAGCTTCCCTGTGGCGGGGAAGTGCAAACGTACACGTTTTCGGCCGAAAACGCGTTTTGCGGCGAAAACGCACACCACGGCTCTTTCTGAGAAAAAGCAAGCACGGAGGACGAGAATCGCTTTTGCCCTGCGTAGCGTTCCGGGCAGCGGGTAGAACCAGGCAGAGAATTCCCGGCTAGCAGCTTCCCTGTGGCGGGGAAGTGCAAACGTACACGTTTTCGGCCGAAAACGCGTTTTCCCGCGAAAACGCACACCACGGCTCTTTCTGAGAAAAAGCAAGCACGGAGGACGAGAATCGCTTTTGCCCTGCGTAGCGTTCCGGGCAGCGGGTAGAACCAGGCAGAGAATTCCCGGCTAGCAGCTTCCCTGTGGCCGGGAAGTGCAAACGTACACGTTTTCGGCCGAAAACGCGTTTTCCCGCGAAAACGCACACCACGGCTCTTTCTGAGAAAAAGCAAGCACGGAGGACGAGAATCGCTTTTGCCCTGCGTAGCGTTCCGGGCAGCGGGTAGAAATAGGCAGCGAATTCCCGGCTAGCAGCTTCCCTGTGGCCGGGAAGTGCAAACGTACACGTTTCCGGCCGAAAACGCGTTATCCGGAGAAAAAGCACACCATGGTTCTCTCTGAGAAAAAGCAAGCACGGAGGACGAGAATCGCTTTTGCCCTGCGTAGCGTTCCGGGCAGCGGGTAGAACCAGGCAGAGAATTCCCGGCTAGCAGCTTCGCTGTGGCGGGGAAGTGCAAACGTACACGTTTTCGGCCGAAAACGCGTTTTACGGCGAAAACGCACACCACGGCTCTTTCTGAGAAAAAGCAAGCACGGAGGACGAGAATCGCTTTTGCCCTGCGTAGCGTTCCTAGCAGCGGGTAGAAATAGGCAGCGAATTCCCGTCTAGCAGTTTCCCTGTGGCGGGGAAGTGCAAAAGTACACGTTTTCGGCCGAAAACGCGTTTTGCGGCGAAAACGCACACCACGGCTCTTTCTGAGAAAAAGCAAGCACGGAGGACGAGAATCGCTTTTGCCCTGCGTAGCGTTCCGGGCAGCGGGTAGAACCAGGCAGAGAATTCCCGGCTAGCAGCTTCCCTGTGGCGGGGAAGTGAAAAGGTACACGTTTTCGGCCGAAAACGCGTTTTACGGCGAAAACGCACACCACGGCTCTTTCTGAGAAAAAGCAAGCACGGAGGACGAGAATCGGTTATGCCCTGCGTAGCGTTCAGGGCAGCGGGTAGAACCAGGCAGAAAATTCCCGGCTAGCAGCTTCCCTGTGGCCGGGAAGTGCAAACGTACACGTTTCCGGCCGAAAACGCGTTTTCCGTAGAAAAAGCACACCATGGCTCTTTCTGAGAAAAAGCAAGCACGGAGGACGAGAATCGCTTTTGCCCTGCGTAGCGTTCCGGGCAGCGGGTAGAACCAGGGAGAGAATTCCCGGCTAGCAGCTTCGCTGTGGCGGGGAAGTGCAAACGTACACGTTTTCGGCCGAAAAAACGTTTTCCGGCGAAAACGCACACCACGGCTCTTTCTGAGAAAAAGCAAGCACGGAGGACGAGAATCGCTTTTGCCCTGCGTAGCGTTCCGGGCAGCGGGTAGAAATAGGCAGCGAATTCCCGGCTAGCAGCTTCCCTGTGGCCGGGAAGTGCAAACGTACACGTTTTCGGCCGAAAACGCGTTTTCCAGCGAAAACGCACACCACGGCTCTTTCTGAGAAAAAGCAAGCACGGAGGACGAGAATCGCTTTTGCCCTGCGTAGCGTTCCGGGCAGCGGGTAGAACCAGGCAGAGAATTCCCTGCTAGCAGCTTCGCTGTGGCGGGGAAGTGCAAACGTACAAGTTTTCGGCCGAAAACGCGTTTTGCGGCGAAAACGCACACCACGGCTCTTTCTGAGAAAAAGCAAGCACGGAGGACGAGAATCGCTTTTGCCCTGCGTAGCGTTCCGGGCAGCGGGTAGAACCAGGGAGAGAATTCCCGGCTAGCAGCTTCGCTGTGGCGGGGAAGTGCAAACGTACACGTTTTCGGCCGAAAAAACGTTTTCCGGCGAAAACGCACACCACGTCTCTTTCTGAGAAAAAGCAAGCACGGAGGACGAGAATCGCTTTTGCCCTGCGTAGCGTTCCGGGCAGCGGGTAGAACCAGGCAGAGAATTCCCGGCTAGCAGCTTCCCTGTTGCGGGGAAGTGCAAACGTACACGTTTTCATCCGGAAACGCGTTTTGCGGCGAAAACGCACACCACGGCTCTTTCTGAGAAAAAGCAAGCACGGAGGACGAGAATCGCTTTTGCCCTGCGTAGCGTTCCGAGCAGCGGGTAGAAATAGGCAGCGAATTGCCGGCTAGCAGCTTCCCTGTGGCCGGGAAGTGCAAACGTACACGTTTCCGGCCGAAAACGCGTTTTCCGGAGAAAAAGCACACCATGGCTCTTTCTGAGAAAAAGCAAGCACGGTGGACGAGAATCTCTTTTGCCCTGCGTAGCGTTCCGGGCAGCGGGTAGAACCAGGCAGAGAATTCCCGGCTAGCAGCTTCCCTGTGGCGGGGAAGTGCAAACGTACACGTTTTCGGCCGAAAACGCGTTTTCCGGCGAAAACGCACAACACGGCTCTTTCTGAGAAAAAGCAAGCACGGAGGACGAGAATCGCTTTTGCCCTGCGTAGCGCTCCGGGCAGCGGGTAGAACCAGGCAGAGAATTCCCGGCTAGCAGCTTCCCTGTGGCCGGGAAGTGCAAACGTACACGTTTTCGGCCGAAAACACGTTTTCCGGCGAAAACGCACACCACGGCTCTTTCTGAGAAAAAGAAAGCACGGAGGACTAGAATCGCTTTTGCCCTGCGTAGCGTTCCTAGCAGCGGGTAGAAATAGGCAGCGAATTCCCGGCTAGCAGCTTCCCTGTGGCGGGGAAGTGCAAACGTACACGTTTTCGTCCGAAAACGCGTTTTGCGGCGAAAAAGCACACCACGGCTCTTTCTGAGAAAAAGCAAGCACGGAGGACGAGAATCGCTTTTGCCCTGCGTAGCGTTCCGGGCAGCGGGTAGAACCAGGCAGCGAATTCCCTGCTAGACGCTTCCGTGTGACGGAGAAGTGCAAACGTACAAGTTTTCGGCCGAAAACGCGTTTTGCGGCGAAAACGCACACCACGGCTCTTTCTGAGAAAAAGCAAGCACGGAGGACGAGAATCGCTTTTGCCCTGCGTAGCGTTCCGGGCAGCGGGTAGAACCAGGGAGAGAATTCCCGGCTAGCAGCTTCGCTGTGGCGGGGAAGTGCAAACGTACACGTTTTCGGCCGAAAAAACGTTTTCCGGCGAAAACGCACACCACGTCTCTTTCTGAGAAAAAGCAAGCACGGAGGACGAGAATCGCTTTTGCCCTGCGTAGCGTTCCGGGCAGCGGCTGAAATAGGCAGCGAATTCCCGGCTAGCAGCTTCCCTGTGGCCGGGAAGTGCAAAGGTACACGTTTTTGGCCGAAAACGCGTTTTCCGGCGAAAACGCACACCACGGCTCTTTCTGAGAAAAAGCAAGCACGGAGGACGAGAATCGCTTTTGCCCTGCGTAGCGTTCCGGGCAGCGGGTAGAACCAGGCAGAGAATTCCCGGCTAGCAGCTTCCCTGTGGCGGGGAAGTGCAAACGTACACGTTTTCATCCGGAAACGCGTTTTGCGGCGAAAACGCACACCACGGCTCTTTCTGAGAAAAAGGAAGCACGGAGGACGAGAATCGCTTTTGCCCTGCGTAGCGTTCCGAGCAGCGGGTAGAAATAGGCAGCGAATTCCCGGCTAGCAGCTTCCCTGTGGCGGGGAAGTGCAAACGTACACGTTTTCGGCCGAAAACGCGTTTTCTGGCTAAAAAGCACACCACGGCTCTTTCTGAGAAAAAGCAAGCACGGAGGACGAGAATCGCTTTTGCCCTGCGTAGCGTTCCGGGCAGCGGGTAGAACCAGGCAGAGAATTCCCTGCTAGCAGCTTCGCTGTGGCGGGGAAGTGCAAACGTACACGTTTTCGACCGAAAACGCGTTTTCCGGCGAAAACGCACACCACGGCTCTTTCTGAGAAAAAGCAAGCACGGAGGACGAGAATCGCTTTTGCCCTGCATAGCGTTCTGAGCAGCGGGTAGAACCAGGCAGAGAATTCCCGGCTAGCAGGTTCCCTGTGGCTGGGAAGTGCAAATGTACACGTTTTCGGCCGGAAACGCGTTTTGCGGCGAAAACGCACACCACGGCTCTTTCTGAGAAAAAGCAAGTACGGAGGACGAGAATCGCTTTTGCCCTGCGTAGCGTTCCGAGCAGCGGGTAGAAATAGGCAGCGAATTGCCGGCTAGCAGCTTCCCTGTGGCCGGGAAGTGCAAACGTAAACGTTTTCGGCCGAAAACGCGTTTTCCGGCGAAAACGCACACCACGGCTCTTTCTGAGAAAAAGCAAGCACGGAGGACGAGAATCGCTTTTGCCCTGCGTAGCGTTCCGGGCAGCGGGTAGAACCAGGGAGAGAATTCCCGGCTAGCAGCTTCGCTGTGGCGGGGAAGTGCAAACGTACACTTTCTCGGCCGAAAAAACGTTTTCCGGCGAAAACGAACACCACGGCTCTTTCTGAGAAAAAGCAAGCACGGAGGACGAGAATCGCTTTTGCCCTGCGTAGCGTTCCGGGCAGCGGGTAGAAATAGGCAGCGAATTCCCGGCTAGCAGCTTCCCTGTGGCCGGGAAGTGCAAACGTACACGTTTTCGGCCGAAAACGCGTTTTCCGGCGAAAACGCACACCACGGCTCTTTCTGAGAAAAAGCAAGCACGGAGGACGAGAATCGCTTTTGCCCTGCATAGCGTTCTAAGCAGCGGGTAGAACCAGGCAGAGAATTCCCGGCTAGCAGCTTCCCTGTGGCGGGGAAGTGCAAACGTACACGTTTTCGGCCGAAAACGCGTTTTCCGGCGAAAAAGCACACCACGGCTCTTTCTGAGAAAAAGCAAGCACGGAGGACGAGAATCGCTTTTGCCCTGCGTAGCGTTCCGGGCAGCGGGTAGAAATAGGCAGAGAATTCCCGGCTAGCAGCTTCCCTGTGGCGGGGAAGTGCAAACGTACACGTTTTCGGCCGAAAACGCGTTTTGCGGCGAAAACGCACACCACGGCTCTTTCTGAGAAAAAGCAAGCACGGAGGACGAGAATCGCTTTTGCCCTGCGTAGCGTTCCGGGCAGCGGGTAGAACCAGGCAGAGAATTCCCGGCTAGCAGCTTCCCTGTGGCGGGGAAGTGCAAACGTACACGTTTTCGGCCGAAAACGCGTTTTCCCGCGAAAACGCACACCACGGCTCTTTCTGAGAAAAAGCAAGCACGGAGGACGAGAATCGCTTTTGCCCTGCGTAGCGTTCCGGGCAGCGGGTAGAACCAGGCAGAGAATTCCCGGCTAGCAGCTTCGCTGTGGCGGGGAAGTGCAAACGTACACGTTTTCGGCCGAAAACGCGTTTTCCCGCGAAAACGCACACCACGGCTCTTTCTGAGAAAAAGCAAGCACGGAGGACGAGAATCGCTTTTGCCCTGCGTAGCGTTCCGGGCAGCGGGTAGAAATAGGCAGCGAATTCCCGGCTAGCAGCTTCCCTGTGGCCGGGAAGTGCAAACGTACACGTTTCCGGCCGAAAACGCGTTTTCCGGAGAAAAAGCACACCATGGCTCTCTCTGAGAAAAAGCAAGCACGGAGGACGAGAATCGCTTTTGCCCTGCATAGCGTTCTGAGCAGCGGGTAGAACCAGGCAGAGAATTCCGGCTAGCAGCTTCCCTGTGGCGGGGAAGTGCAAACGTACACGTTTTTGGCCGGAAACGCGTTTTGCGGCGAAAACGCACACCACGGCTCTTTCTGAGAAAAAGCAAGCACGGAGGACGAGAATCGCTTTTGCCCTGCGTAGCGTTCCGAGCAGCGGGTAGAAATAGGCAGCGAATTGCCGGCTAGCAGCTTCCCTGTGGCCGGGAAGTGCAAACGTACACGTTTTCGGCCGAAAACGCGTTTTCTGGCGAAAACGCACACCACGGCTCTTTCTGAGAAAAAGCAAGCACGGAGGACGAGAATCGCTTTTGCCCTGCGTAGCGTTCCGGGCAGCGGGTAGAAATAGGCAGCGAATTCCCGGCTAGCAGCTTCCCTGTGGCCGGGAAGTGCAAACGTACACGTTTTCGGCCGAAAACGCGTTATCCCGCGAAAACGCACACCACGGCTCTTTCTGAGAAAAAGCAAGCACGGAGGACGAGAATCGCTTTTGCCCTGCGTAGCGTTCCGGGCAGCGGGTAGAACCAGGCAGAGAATTCCCGGCTAGCAGCTTCCCTGTGGCGGGGAAGTGCAAACGTACACGTTTTCGGCCGAAAACGCGTTTTGCGGCGAAAACGCACACCACGGCTCTTTCTGAGAAAAAGCAAGCACGGAGGACGAGAATCGCTTTTGCCCTGCGTAGCGTTCCGGGCAGCGGGTAGAACCAGGCAGAGAATTCCCGGCTAGCAGCTTCCCTGTGGCGGGGAAGTGCAAAGGTACACGTTTTCGGCCGGAAACGCGTTTTCCGGCGAAAACGCACACCACGGCTCTTTCTGAGAAAAAGCAAGCACGGAGGACGAGAATCGCTTTTGCCCTGCGTAGCGTTCCGGGCAGCGGGTAGAACCAGGCAGAGAATTCCCGGCTAGCAGCTTCCCTGTGGCCGGGAAGTGCAAACGTACACGTTTTCGGCCGAAAACGCGTTTTCCGGCGAAAACGCACACCACGGCTCTTTCTGAGAAAAAGCAAGCACGGAGGACGAGAATCGCTTTTGCCCTGCGTAGCGTTCCGGGCAGCGGGTAGAACCAGGCAGCGAATTCCCGGCTAGCAGCTTCCCTGTGGAGGGGAAGTGCAAACCTACACGTTTTCGGCCGAAAACGCGTTTTCCGGCGAAAACGCACACCACGGCTCTTTCTGAGAAAAAGAAAGCACGGAGGACTAGAATCGCTTTTGCCCTGCGTAGCGTTCCGAGCAGCGGGTAGAAATAGGCAGAGAATTCCCGGCTAGCAGCTTCCCTGTGGCCGGGAAGTGCAAACGTACACGTTTTCGGCCGAAAACGCGTTTTGCGGCGAAAAAGCACACCACGGCTCTTTCTGAGAAAAAGCAAGCACGGAGGACGAGAATCGCTTTTGCCCTGCGTAGCGTTCCGGGCAGCGGGTAGAACCAGGCAGCGAATTCCCTGCTAGACGCTTCCCTGTGGCGGAGAAGTGCAAACGTACAAGTTTTCGGCCGAAAACGCGTTTTGCGGCGAAAACGCACACCACGGCTCTTTCTGACAAAAAGCAAGCACGGAGGACGAGAATCGCTTTTGCCCTGCGTAGCGTTCCGGGCAGCGGGTAGAACCAGGGAGAGAATTCCCGGCTAGCAGCTTCGCTGTGGCGGGGAAGTGCAAACGTACACTTTCTCGGCCGAAAAAACGTTTTCCGGCGAAAACGAACACCACGGCTCTTTCTGAGAAAAAGCAAGCACGGAGGACGAGAATCGCTTTTGCCCTGCGTAGCGTTCCGGGCAGCGGGTAGAAATAGGCAGCGAATTCCCGGCTAGCAGCTTCCCTGTGGCCGGGAAGTGCAAACGTACACGTTTTCGGCCGAAAACGCGTTTTCCGGCGAAAACGCACACCACGGCTCTTTCTGAGAAAAAGCAAGCACGGAGGACGAGAATCGCTTTTGCCCTGCATAGCGTTCTAAGCAGCGGGTAGAACCAGGCAGAGAATTCCCGGCTAGCAGCTTCCCTGTGGCGGGGAAGTGCAAACGTACACGTTTTCGGCCGAAAACGCGTTTTCCGGCGAAAAAGCACACCACGGCTCTTTCTGAGAAAAAGCAAGCACGGAGGACGAGAATCGCTTTTGCCCTGCGTAGCGTTCCGGGCAGCGGGTAGAAATAGGCAGAGAATTCCCGGCTAGCAGCTTCCCTGTGGCGGGGAAGTGCAAACGTACACGTTTTCGGCCGAAAACGCGTTTTGCGGCGAAAACGCACACCACGGCTCTTTCTGAGAAAAAGCAAGCACGGAGAACGAGAATCGCTTTTGCCCTGCGTAACGTTCCGGGCAGCGGGTAGAACCAGGCAGAGAATTCCCGGCTAGCAGCTTCCCTGTGGCGGGGAAGTGCAAACGTACACGTTTTCGGCCGAAAACGCGTTTTCCCGCGAAAACGCACACCACGGCTCATTCTGAGAAAAAGCAAGCACGGAGGACGAGAATCGCTTTTGCCCTGCGTAGCGTTCCGGGCAGCGGGTAGAACCAGGCAGAGAATTCCCGGCTAGCAGCTTCGCTGTGGCGGGGAAGTGCAAACGTACACGTTTTCGGCCGAAAACGCGTTTTCCCGCGAAAACGCACACCACGGCTCTTTCTGAGAAAAAGCAAGCACGGAGGACGAGAATCGCTTTTGCCCTGCGTAGCGTTCCGGGCAGCGGGTAGAAATAGGCAGCGAATTCCCGGCTAGCAGCTTCCCTGTGGCCGGGAAGTGCAAACGTACACGTTTCCGGCCGAAAACGCGTTTTCCGGAGAAAAAGCACACCATGGCTCTCTCTGAGAAAAAGCAAGCACGGAGGACGAGAATCGCTTTTGCCCTGCGTAGCGTTCCGGGCAGCGGGTAGAACCAGGCAGAGAATTCCCGGCTAGCAGCTTCGCTGTGGCGGGGAAGTGCAAACGTACACGTTTTCGGCCGAAAACGCGTTTTACGGCGAAAACGCACACCACGGCTCTTTCTGAGAAAAAGCAAGCACGGAGGACGAGAATCGCTTTTGCCCTGCGTAGCGTTCCTAGCAGCGGGTAGAAATAGGCAGCGAATTCCCGTCTAGCAGTTTCCCTGTGGCGGGGAAGTGCAAAAGTACACGTTTTCGGCCGAAAACGCGTTTTCTGGCTAAAACGCACACCACGGCTCTTTCTGAGAAAAAGCAAGTACGGAGGACGAGAATCGCTTTTACCCTGCGTAGCGTTCTGAGCAGCGGGTAGAAATAGGCAGCGAATTCCCGGCTAGCAGCTTCCCTGTGGCGGGGAAGTGCAAATGTACACGTTTTCGGCCGAAAACGCGTTTTGCGGCGAAAACGCACACCACGGCTCTTTCTGAGAAAAAGCAAGCACGGAGGACGAGAATCGCTTTTGCCCTGCGTAGCGTTCCGGGCAGCGGGTAGAACCAGGCAGAGAATTCCCGGCTAGCAGCTTCCCTGTGGCGGGGAAGTGAATAGGTACACGTTTTCGGCCGAAAACTCGTTTTCCGGCGAAAACGCACACCACGGCTCTTTCTGAGAAAAAGCAAGCACGGAGGACGAGAATCGGTTATGCCCTGCGTAGCGTTCAGGGCAGCGGGTAGAACCAGGCAGAAAATTCCCGGCTAGCAGCTTCCCTGTGGCCGGGAAGTGCAAACGTACTCGTTTTCGGCCGAAAACGCGTTTTCCGGCGAAAACGCACACCACGGCTCTTTCTGAGAAAAAGCAAGCACGGAGGACGAGAATCGCTTTTGCCCAGCGTAGCGTTCTGAGCAGCGGGTAGAAATAGGCAGCGAATTGCCGGCTAGCAGCTTCCCTGTGGCCGGGAAGTGCAAACGTACACGTTTCCGGCCGAAAACGCGTTTTCCGTAGAAAAAGCACACCATGGCTCTTTCTGAGAAAAAGCAAGCACGGAGGACGAGAATCGCTTTTGCCCTGCATAGCGTTCCGGGCAGCGGGTAGAACCAGGGAGAGAATTCCCGGCTAGCAGCTTCGCTGTGGCGGGGAAGTGCAAACGTACACGTTTTCGGCCGAAAAAACGTTTTCCGGCGAAAACGCACACCACGGCTCTTTCTGAGAAAAAGCAAGCACGGAGGACGAGAATCGCTTTTGCCCTGCGTAGCGTTCCGGGCAGCGGGTAGAAATAGGCAGCGAATTCCCGGCTAGCAGCTTCCCTGTGGCCGGGAAGTGCAAACGTACACGTTTTCGGCCGAAAACGCGTTTTCCGGCGAAAAAGCACACCACGGCTCTTTCTGAGAAAAAGCAAGCACGGAGGACGAGAATCGCTTTTGCCCTGCGTAGCGTTCCGGGCAGC
This sequence comes from Athene noctua, assembly GCF_965140245.1. Taxonomy (NCBI): domain Eukaryota; kingdom Metazoa; phylum Chordata; class Aves; order Strigiformes; family Strigidae; genus Athene; species Athene noctua. The sequence goes on along the minus strand of NW_027437650.1, from coordinate 235,541 downwards.
GGGTAGAACCAGGCAGAGAATTCCCGGCTAGCAGCTTCCCTGTGGCCGGGAAGTGCAAACGTACACGTTTTCGGCCGAAAACGCGTTTTCCGGCGAAAACGCACACCACGGCTCTTTCTGAGAAAAAGCAAGCACGGAGGACGAGAATCGCTTTTGCCCTGCGTAGCGTTCCGGGCAGCGGGTAGAACCAGGCAGCGAATTCCCGGCTAGCAGCTTCCCTGTGGAGGGGAAGTGCAAACCTACACGTTTTCGGCCGAAAACACGTTTTCCGGCGAAAACGCACACCACGGCTCTTTCTGAGAAAAAGAAAGCACGGAGGACGAGAATCGGTTTTGCCCTGCGTAGCGTTCCGAGCAGCGGGTAGAAATAGGCAGCGAATTCCCGGCTAGCAGCTTCCCTGTGGCCGGGAAGTGCAAACGTACACGTTTTCGGCCGAAAACGCGTTTTGCGGCGAAAAAGCACACCACGGCTCTTTCTGAGAAAAAGCAAGCACGGAGGACGAGAATCGCTTTTGCCCTGCGTAGCGTTCCGGGCAGCGGGTAGAACCAGGCAGAGAATTCCCGGCTAGCAGCTTCCCTGTGGCGGGGAAGTGCAAAGGTACACGTTTTCGGCCGGAAACGCGTTTTCCGGCGAAAACGCACACCACGGCTCTTTCTGAGAAAAAGCAAGCACGGAGGACGAGAATCGCTTTTGCCCTGCGTAGCGTTCCGGGCAGCGGGTAGAACCAGGCAGAGAATTCCCGGCTAGCAGCTTCCCTGTGGCCGGGAAGTGCAAACGTACACGTTTTCGGCCGAAAACGCGTTTTCCGGCGAAAACGCACACCACGGCTCTTTCTGAGAAAAAGCAAGCACGGAGGACGAGAATCGCTTTTGCCCTGCGTAGCGTTCCGGGCAGCGGGTAGAACCAGGCAGCGAATTCCCGGCTAGCAGCTTCCCTGTGGAGGGGAAGTGCAAACCTACACGTTTTCGGCCGAAAACGCGTTTTGCGGCGAAAACGCACACCACGGCTCTTTCTGACAAAAAGCAAGCACGGAGGACGAGAATCGCTTTTGCCCTGCGTAGCGTTCCGGGCAGCGGGTAGAACCAGGGAGAGAATTCCCGGCTAGCAGCTTCGCTGTGGCGGGGAAGTGCAAACGTACACTTTTTCGGCCGAAAAAACGTTTTCCGGCGAAAACGAACACCACGGCTCTTTCTGAGAAAAAGCAAGCACGGAGGACGAGAATCGCTTTTGCCCTGCGTAGCGTTCCGGGCAGCGGGTAGAAATAGGCAGCGAATTCCCGGCTAGCAGCTTCCCTGTGGCCGGGAAGTGCAAACGTACACGTTTTCGGCCGAAAACGCGTTTTCCGGCGAAAACGCACACCACGGCTCTTTCTGAGAAAAAGCAAGCACGGAGGACGAGAATCGCTTTTGCCCTGCATAGCGTTCTAAGCAGCGGGTAGAACCAGGCAGAGAATTCCCGGCTAGCAGCTTCCCTGTGGCGGGGAAGTGCAAACGTACACGTTTTCGGCCGAAAACGCGTTTTCCGGCGAAAAAGCACACCACGGCTCTTTCTGAGAAAAAGCAAGCACGGAGGACGAGAATCGCTTTTGCCCTGCGTAGCGTTCCGGGCAGCGGGTAGAACCAGGCAGAGAATTCCCGGCTAGCAGCTTCCCTGTGGCGGGGAAGTGCAAACGTACACGTTTTCGGCCGAAAACGCGTTTTGCGGCGAAAACGCACACCACGGCTCTTTCTGAGAAAAAGCAAGCACGGAGGACGAGAATCGCTTTTGCCCTGCGTAGCGTTCCGGGCAGCGGGTAGAACCAGGCAGAGAATTCCCGGCTAGCAGCTTCCCTGTGGCGGGGAAGTGCAAACGTACACGTTTTCGGCCGAAAACGCGTTTTCCCGCGAAAACGCACACCACGGCTCTTTCTGAGAAAAAGCAAGCACGGAGGACGAGAATCGCTTTTGCCCTGCGTAGCGTTCCGGGCAGCGGGTAGAACCAGGCAGAGAATTCCCGGCTAGCAGCTTCCCTGTGGCCGGGAAGTGCAAACGTACACGTTTTCGGCCGAAAACGCGTTTTCCCGCGAAAACGCACACCACGGCTCTTTCTGAGAAAAAGCAAGCACGGAGGACGAGAATCGCTTTTGCCCTGCGTAGCGTTCCGGGCAGCGGGTAGAAATAGGCAGCGAATTCCCGGCTAGCAGCTTCCCTGTGGCCGGGAAGTGCAAACGTACACGTTTCCGGCCGAAAACGCGTTTTCCGGAGAAAAAGCACACCATGGCTCTCTCTGAGAAAAAGCAAGCACGGAGGACGAGAATCGCTTTTGCCCTGCGTAGCGTTCCGGGCAGCGGGTAGAACCAGGCAGAGAATTCCCGGCTAGCAGCTTCGCTGTGGCGGGGAAGTGCAAACGTACACGTTTTCGGCCGAAAACGCGTTTTACGGCGAAAACGCACACCACGGCTCTTTCTGAGAAAAAGCAAGCACGGAGGACGAGAATCGCTTTTGCCCTGCGTAGCGTTCCTAGCAGCGGGTAGAAATAGGCAGCGAATTCCCGTCTAGCAGTTTCCCTGTGGCGGGGAAGTGCAAAAGTACACGTTTTCGGCCGAAAACGCGTTTTCTGGCTAAAACGCACACCACGGCTCTTTCTGAGAAAAAGCAAGTACGGAGGACGAGAATCGCTTTTACCCTGCGTAGCGTTCTGAGCAGCGGGTAGAAATAGGCAGCGAATTCCCGGCTAGCAGCTTCCCTGTGGCGGGGAAGTGCAAATGTACACGTTTTCGGCCGAAAACGCGTTTTGCGGCGAAAACGCACACCACGGCTCTTTCTGAGAAAAAGCAAGCACGGAGGACGAGAATCGCTTTTGCCCTGCGTAGCGTTCCGGGCAGCGGGTAGAACCAGGCAGAGAATTCCCGGCTAGCAGCTTCCCTGTGGCGGGGAAGTGAATAGGTACACGTTTTCGGCCGAAAACTCGTTTTCCGGCGAAAACGCACACCACGGCTCTTTCTGAGAAAAAGCAAGCACGGAGGACGAGAATCGGTTATGCCCTGCGTAGCGTTCAGGGCAGCGGGTAGAACCAGGCAGAAAATTCCCGGCTAGCAGCTTCCCTGTGGCCGGGAAGTGCAAACGTACTCGTTTTCGGCCGAAAACGCGTTTTCCGGCGAAAACGCACACCACGGCTCTTTCTGAGAAAAAGCAAGCACGGAGGACGAGAATCGCTTTTGCCCAGCGTAGCGTTCTGAGCAGCGGGTAGAAATAGGCAGCGAATTGCCGGCTAGCAGCTTCCCTGTGGCCGGGAAGTGCAAACGTACACGTTTCCGGCCGAAAACGCGTTTTCCGTAGAAAAAGCACACCATGGCTCTTTCTGAGAAAAAGCAAGCACGGAGGACGAGAATCGCTTTTGCCCTGCGTAGCGTTCCGGGCAGCGGGTAGAACCAGGGAGAGAATTCCCGGCTAGCAGCTTCGCTGTGGCGGGGAAGTGCAAACGTAGTCGTTTTCGGCCGAAAAAACGTTTTCCGGCGAAAACGCACACCACGGCTCTTTCTGAGAAAAAGCAAGCACGGAGGACGAGAATCGCTTTTGCCCTGCGTAGCGTTCCGGGCAGCGGGTAGAAATAGGCAGCGAATTCCCGGCTAGCAGCTTCCCTGTGGCCGGGAAGTGCAAACGTACACGTTTTCGGCCGAAAACGCGTTTTCCGGCGAAAAAGCACACCACGGCTCTTTCTGAGAAAAAGCAAGCACGGAGGACGAGAATCGCTTTTGCCCTGCGTAGCGTTCCGGGCAGCGGGTAGAACCAGGCAGAGAATTCCCGGCTAGCAGCTTCCCTGTGGCGGGGAAGTGCAAACGTACACGTTTTCGGCCGAAAACGAGTTTTCCGGCGAAAACGCACACCACGGCTCTTTCTGAGAAAAAGCAAGCACGGAGGACGAGAATCGCTTTTGCCCTGCGTAGCGTTCCGGGCAGCGGGTAGAACCAGGCAGCGAATTCCCGGCTAGCAGCTTCCCTGTGGAGGGGAAGTGCAAACCTACACGTTTTCGGCCGAAAACACGTTTTCCGGCGAAAACGCACACCACGGCTCTTTCTGAGAAAAAGAAAGCACGGAGGACTAGAATCGCTTTTGCCCTGCGTAGCGTTCCGAGCAGCGGGTAGAAATAGGCAGCGAATTCCCGGCTAGCAGCTTCCCTGTGGCCGGGAAGTGCAAACGTACACGTTTTCGGCCGAAAACGCGTTTTGCGGCGAAAACGCACACCACGGCTCTTTCTGAGAAAAAGCAAGCACGGAGGACGAGAATCGCTTTTGCCCTGCGTAGCGTTCCGGGCAGCGGGTAGAACCAGGGAGAGAATTCCCGGCTAGCAGCTTCGCTGTGGCGGGGAAGTGCAAACGTACACTTTTTCGGCCGAAAAAACGTTTTCCGGCGAAAACGAACACCACGGCTCTTTCTGAGAAAAAGCAAGCACGGAGGACGAGAATCGCTTTTGCCCTGCGTAGCGTTCCGGGCAGCGGGTAGAAATAGGCAGCGAATTCCCGGCTAGCAGCTTCCCTGTGGCCGGGAAGTGCAAACGTACACGTTTTCGGCCGAAAACGCGTTTTCCGGCGAAAACGCACACCACGGCTCTTTCTGAGAAAAAGCAAGCACGGAGGACGAGAATCGCTTTTGCGCTGCATAGCGTTCTAAGCAGCGGGTAGAACCAGGCAGAGAATTCCCGGCTAGCAGCTTCCCTGTGGCGGGGAAGTGCAAACGTACACGTTTTCGGCCGAAAACGCGTTTTCCGGCGAAAAAGCACACCACGGCTCTTTCTGAGAAAAAGCAAGCACGGAGGACGAGAATCGCTTTTGCCCTGCGTAGCGTTCCAGGCAGCGGGTAGAACCAGGCAGAGAATTCCCGGCTAGCAGCTTCCCTGTGGCGGGGAAGTGCAAACGTACACGTTTTCGGCCGAAAACGCGTTTTGCGGCGAAAACGCACACCACGGCTCTTTCTGAGAAAAAGCAAGCACGGAGGACGAGAATCGCTTTTGCCCTGCGTAGCGTTCCGGGCAGCGGGTAGAACCAGGCAGAGAATTCCCGGCTAGCAGCTTCCCTGTGGCGGGGAAGTGCAAACGTACACGTTTTCGGCCGAAAACGCGTTTTCCCGCGAAAACGCACACCACGGCTCTTTCTGAGAAAAAGCAAGCACGGAGGACGAGAATCGCTTTTGCCCTGCGTAGCGTTCCGGGCAGCGGGTAGAACCAGGCAGAGAATTCCCGGCTAGCAGCTTCCCTGTGGCCGGGAAGTGCAAACGTACACGTTTTCGGCCGAAAACGCGTTTTCCCGCGAAAACGCACACCACGGCTCTTTCTGAGAAAAAGCAAGCACGGAGGACGAGAATCGCTTTTGCCCTGCGTAGCGTTCCGGGCAGCGGGTAGAAATAGGCAGCGAATTCCCGGCTAGCAGCTTCCCTGTGGCCGGGAAGTGCAAACGTACACGTTTCCGGCCGAAAACGCGTTTTCCGGAGAAAAAGCACACCATGGCTCTCTCTGAGAAAAAGCAAGCACGGAGGACGAGAATCGCTTTTGCCCTGCGTAGCGTTCCGGGCAGCGGGTAGAACCAGGCAGAGAATTCCCGGCTAGCAGCTTCGCTGTGGCGGGGAAGTGCAAACGTACACGTTTTCGGCCGAAAACGCGTTTTCCCGCGAAAACGCACACCACGGCTCTTTCTGAGAAAAAGCAAGCACGGAGGACGAGAATCGCTTTTCCCCTGCGTAGCGTTCCTAGTAGCGGGTAGAAATAGGCAGCGAATTCCCGTCTAGCAGTTTCCCTGTGGCGGGGAAGTGCAAAAGTACACGTTTTCGGCCGAAAACGCGTTTTCTGGCTAAAACGCACACCACAGCTCTTTCTGAGAAAAAGCAAGTACGGAGGACGAGAATCGCTTTTACCCTGCGTAGCGTTCTGAGCAGCGGGTAGAAATAGGCAGCGAATTCCCGGCTAGCAGCTTCCCTGTGGCGGGGAAGTGCAAATGTACACGTTTTCGGCCGAAAACGCGTTTTCCCGCGAAAACGCACACCACGGCTCTTTCTGAGAAAAAGCAAGCACGGAGGACGAGAATCGCTTTTGCCCTGCGTAGCGTTCCGGGCAGCGGGTAGAACCAGGCAGAGAATTCCCGGCTAGCAGCTTCCCTGTGGCGGGGAAGTGAAAAGGTACACGTTTTCGGCCGAAAACTCGTTTTCCGGCGAAAACGCACACCACGGCTCTTTCTGAGAAAAAGCAAGCACGGAGGACGAGAATCGCTTTTGCCCAGCGTAGCGTTCTGAGCAGCGGGTAGAAATAGGCAGCGAATTGCCGGCTAGCAGCTTCCCTGTCGCCGGGAAGTGCAAACGTACACGTTTCCGGCCGAAAACGCGTTTTCCGTAGAAAAAGCACACCATGGCTCTTTCTGAGAAAAAGCAAGCACGGAGGACGAGAATCGCTTTTGCCCTGCGTAGCGTTCCGGGCAGCGGGTAGAACCAGGGAGAGAATTCCCGGCTAGCAGCTTCGCTGTGGCGGGGAAGTGCAAACGTACACGTTTTCGGCCGAAAAAACGTTTTCCGGCGAAAACGCACACCACGGCTCTTTCTGAGAAAAAGCAAGCACGGAGGACGAGAATCGCTTTTGCCCTGCGTAGAGTTCCGGGCAGCGGGTAGAAATAGGCAGCGAATTCCCGGCTAGCAGCTTCCCTGTGGCCGGGAAGTGCAAACGTACACGTTTTCGGCCGAAAACGCGTTTTCCGGCGAAAACGCACACCACGGCTCTTTCTGAGAAAAAGCAAGCACGGAGGACGAGAATCGCTTTTGCCCTGCGTAGCGTTCCGGGCAGCGGGTAGAACCAGGCAGAGAATTCCCGGCTAGCATCTTCCATGTGGCGGGGAAGTGCAAACGTACACGTTTTCGGCCGAAAACGCGTTTTCCGGCGAAAACGCACACCACGGCTCTTTCTGAGAAAAAGCAAGCACGGAGGACGAGAATCGCTTTTGCCCTGCATAGCGTTCCGGGCAGCGGGTAGAACCAGGCAGAGAATTCCCGGCTAGCAGCTTCATGTGGCGGGGAAGTGCAAACGTACACGTTTTCGGCCGAAAACGCGTTTTCTAGCGAAAACGCACACCACGGCTCTTTCTGAGAAAAAGCAAGCACAGAGGACGAGAATCGCTTTTGCCCTGCGTAGCGTTCCGAGCAGCGGGTAGAAATAGGCAGCGAATTGCCGGCTAGAGGCTTCCCTGTGGCCGGGAAGTGCAAACGTACACGTTTTCGGCCGAAAACGCGTTTTCCGGCGAAAACGCACACCACGGCTCTTTCTGAGAAAAAGCAAGCACGGAGGACGAGAATCGCTTTTGCCCTGCGTAGCGTTCCGGGCAGCGGGTAGAACCAGGCAGAAAATTCCCGGCTAGCAGCTTCCCTGTGGCGGGGAAGTGCAAACGTACACGTTTTCGGCCGAAAACGCGTTTTACGGCGAAAACGCACACCACGGCTCTTTCTGAGAAAAAGCAAGCACGGAGGACGAGAATCGCTTTTGCCCTGCGTAGCGTTCCGGGCAGCGGGTAGAACCAGGCAGAGAATTCCCGGCTAGCAGCTTCCCTGTGGCGGGGAAGTGCAAACGTACACGTTTTCGGCCGAAAAAGCGTTTTCCGGTGAAAACGCACACCACGGCTCTTTCTGAGAAAAAGCAAGCACGGAGGACGAGAATCGCTTTTGCCCTGCGTAGCGTTCCGAGCAGCGGGTAGAAATAGGCAGCGAATTCCCGGCTAGCAGCTTCCCTGTGGTGGGGAAGTGCAAACGTACACGTTTTCGGCCGAAAACGATTTTTCCGGCGAAAAAGCACACCACGGCACTTTCTGAGAAAAAGCAAGCACGGAGGACGAGAATCGCTTTTGCCCTTCGTAGCGTTCCGGGCAGCGGGTAGAACCAGGCAGCGTATTCCCTGCTAGCAGCTTCCCTGTGGCGGGGAAGTGCAAACGTACACGTTTTCGGCCGAAAACGCGTTTTCCGGCGAAAACGCACACCACGGCTCTTTCTGAGAAAAAGCAAGCACGGAGGACGAGAATCGCTTTTGCCCTGCGTAGCGTTCCGGGCAGCGGGTAGAACCACGCAGAAAATTCCCGGCTAGCAGCTTCCCTGTGGCCGGGAAGTGCAAACGTACACGTTTTCGGCCGAAAACGCGTTTTCCGGCGAAAACGCACACCACGGCTCTTTCTGAGAAAAAGCAAGCACGGAGGACGAGAATCGCTTTTGCCCTGCGTAGCGTTCCGGGCAGCGGGTAGAACCAGGCAGAGAATTCCCGGCTAGCAGCTTCCCTGTGGCGGGGAAGTGCAAACGTACACGTTTTCGGCCGAAAACGCGTTTCCCGGAGAAAAAGCACACCACGGCTCTTTCTGAGAAAAAGCAAGCACGGAGGACGAGAATCGCTTTTGCCCTGCGTAGCGTTCCGGGCAGCGGGTAGAACCAGGCAGCGAATTGCCGGCTAGCAGCTTCCCTGTGGCGGGGAAGTGCAAACGTACACGTTTTCGGCCGAAAACGCGTTTTCCCGCGAAAACGCACACCACGGCTCTTTCTGAGAAAAAGCAAGCACGGAGGACGAGAATCGCTTTTGCCCTGCGTAGCGTTCCGGGCAGCGGGTAGAACCAGGCAGAGAATTCCCGGCTAGCAGCTTCGCTGTGGCGGGGAAGTGCAAACGTACAAGTTTTCGGCCGAAAATGCGTTTTCCGGCGAAAACGCACATCACGGCTCTTTCTGAGAAAAAGCAAGCACGGAGGACGAGAATCGCTTTTGCCCTGCGTAGCGTTCCGGGCAGCGGGTAGAACCAGGCAGAGAATTCCCGGCTAGCAGCTTCCCTGTGGCCGGGATGTGCAAACGTACACGTTTTCGGCCGAAAACGCGTTTTCCGGCGAAAAAGCACACCACGGCTCTTTCTGAGAAAAAGCAAGCACGGAGGACGAGAATCGCTTTTGCCCTGCGTAGCGTTCCGGGCAGCGGGTAGAACCAGGCAGCGAATTGCCGGCTAGCAGCTTCCCTGTGGCGGGGAAGTGCAAACGTACACGTTTTCGGCCGAAAACGCGTTTTCCGGCGAAAACGCACACCACGGCTCTTTCTGAGAAAAAGCAAGCACGGAGGACGAGAATCGCTTTTGCCCTGCGTAGCGTTCCGGGCAGCGGGTAGAACCAGGCAGAGAATTCCCGGCTAGCAGCTTCGCTGTGGCGGGGAAGTGCAAACGTACACGTTTTCGGCCGAAAACGCGTTTTCCGGCGAAAACGCACACCACGGCTCTTTCTGAGAAAAAGCAAGCACGGAGGACGAGAATCGCTTTTGCCCTGCGTAGCGTTCCGGGCAGCGGGTAGAACCAGGCAGAGAATTCCCGGCTAGCAGCTTCCCTGTGGCCGGGAAGTGCAAACGTACACGTTTTCGGCCGAAAACGCGTTTTCTGGCGAAAACGCACACCACGGCTCTTTCTGAGAAAAAGCAAGCACGGAGGACGAGAATCGCTTTTGCCCTTCGTAGCGTTCCGAGCAGCGGGTAGAAATAGGCAGCGAATTGCCGGCTAGCAGCTTCCCTGTGGCCGGGAAGTGCAAACGTACACGTTTTCGGCCGAAAACGCGTTTTCCGGCGAAAACGCACACCACGGCTCTTTCTGAGAAAAAGCAAGCACGGAGGACGAGAATCGCTTTTGCCCTGCGTAGCGTTCCGGGCAGCGGGTAGAACCAGGCAGCGTATTCCCTGCTAGCAGCTTCCCTGTGGCGGGGAAGTGAAAACGTACACGTTTTCGGCCGAAAACGCGTTTTCCGGCGAAAACGCACACCACGGCTCTTTCTGAGAAAAAGCAAGCACGGAGGACGAGAATCGCTTTTGCCCTGCGTAGCGTTCCGGGCAGCGGGTAGAACCAGGCAGAAAATTCCCGGCTAGCAGCTTCCCTGTGGCCGGGAAGTTCAAAGGTACACGTTTTCAGCCGAAAACGCGTTTTGCGGCGAAAACGCACACCACGGTTCTTTCTGAGAAAAAGCAAGCACGGAGGACGAGTATCGCTTTTGCCCTGCGTAGCGTTCCGGGCAGCGGGTAGAACCAGGCAGAGAATTCCCGGCTAGCAGCTTCCCTGTGGCCGGGAAGTGCAAACGTACACCTTTTCGGCCGAAAACGCGTTTTGCGGCGAAAACGCACACCACGGCTCTTTCTGAGAAAAAGCAAGCACGGAGGACGAGAATCGCTTTTGCCCTGCGTAGCGTTCCGGGCAGCGGGTAGAACCAGGCAGCGAATTGCCGGCTAGCAGCTTCCCTGAGGCGGGGAAGTGCAAACGTACACGTTTTCGGCCGAAAACACGTTTTCCGGCGAAAACGCACACCACGGCTCTTTCTGAGAAAAAGCAAGCACGGAGGACGAGAATCGCTTTTGCCCTGCGTAGCGTTCCGGGCAGCGGGTAGAACCAGGCAGAGAATTCCCGGCTAGCAGCTTCGCTGTGGCGGGGAAGTGCAAACGTACACGTTTTCGGCCGAAAACGCGTTTTCCAGCGAAAACGCACACCACGGCTCTTTCTGAGAAAAAGCAAGCACGGAGGACGAGAATCGCTTTTGCCCTGCGTAGCGTTCCGGGCAGCGGGTAGAACCAGGCAGAGAATTCCCGGCTAGCAGCTTCCCTGTGGCCGGGAAGTGCAAACGTACACGTTTTCGGCCGAAAACGCGTTTCCCGGAGAAAAAGCACACCACGGCTCTTTCTGAGAAAAAGCAAGCACGGAGGACGAGAATCGCTTTTGCCCTGCGTAGCGTTCCGGGCAGCGGGTAGAACCAGGCAGCGAATTGCCGGCTAGCAGCTTCCCTGTGGCGGGGAAGTGCAAACGTACACGTTTTCGGCCGAAAACGCGTTTTCCCGCGAAAACGCACACCACGGCTCTTTCTGAGAAAAAGCAAGCACGGAGGACGAGAATCGCTTTTGCCCTGCGTAGCGTTCCGGGCAGCGGGTAGAACCAGGCAGAGAATTCCCGGCTAGCAGCTTCGCTGTGGCGGGGAAGTGCAAACGTACAAGTTTTCGGCCGAAAATGCGTTTTCCGGCGAAAACGCACATCACGGCTCTTTCTGAGAAAAAGCAAGCACGGAGGACGAGAATCGCTTTTGCCCTGCGTAGCGTTCCGGGCAGCGGGTAGAACCAGGCAGAGAATTCCCGGCTAGCAGCTTCCCTGTGGCCGGGATGTGCAAACGTACACGTTTTCGGCCGAAAACGCGTTTTCCGGCGAAAAAGCACACCACGGCTCTTTCTGAGAAAAAGCAAGCACGGAGGACGAGAATCGCTTTTGCCCTGCGTAGCGTTCCGGGCAGCGGGTAGAACCAGGCAGCGAATTGCCGGCTAGCAGCTTCCCTGTGGCGGGGAAGTGCAAACGTACACGTTTTCGGCCGAAAACGCGTTTTCCGGCGAAAACGCACACCACGGCTCTTTCTGAGAAAAAGCAAGCACGGAGGACGAGAATCGCTTTTGCCCTGCGTAGCGTTCCGGGCAGCGGGTAGAACCAGGCAGAGAATTCCCGGCTAGCAGCTTCGCTGTGGCGGGGAAGTGCAAACGTACACGTTTTCGGCCGAAAACGCGTTTTCCGGCGAAAACGCACACCACGGCTCTTTCTGAGAAAAAGCAAGCACGGAGGACGAGAATCGCTTTTGCCCTGCGTAGCGTTCCGGGCAGCGGGTAGAACCAGGCAGAGAATTCCCGGCTAGCAGCTTCCCTGTGGCCGGGAAGTGCAAACGTACACGTTTTCGGCCGAAAACGCGTTTTCTGGCGAAAACGCACACCACGGCTCTTTCTGAGAAAAAGCAAGCACGGAGGACGAGAATCGCTTTTGCCCTTCGTAGCGTTCCGAGCAGCGGGTAGAAATAGGCAGCGAATTGCCGGCTAGCAGCTTCCCTGTGGCCGGGAAGTGCAAACGTACACGTTTTCGGCCGAAAACGCGTTTTCCGGCGAAAACGCACACCACGGCTCTTTCTGAGAAAAAGCAAGCACGGAGGACGAGAATCGCTTTTGCCCTGCGTAGCGTTCCGGGCAGCGGGTAGAACCAGGCAGCGTATTCCCTGCTAGCAGCTTCCCTGTGGCGGGGAAGTGAAAACGTACACGTTTTCGGCCGAAAACGCGTTTTCCGGCGAAAACGCACACCACGGCTCTTTCTGAGAAAAAGCAAGCACGGAGGACGAGAATCGCTTTTGCCCTGCGTAGCGTTCCGGGCAGCGGGTAGAACCAGGCAGAAAATTCCCGGCTAGCAGCTTCCCTGTGGCCGGGAAGTTCAAAGGTACACGTTTTCAGCCGAAAACGCGTTTTGCGGCGAAAACGCACACCACGGCTCTTTCTGAGAAAAAGCAAGCACGGAGGACGAGTATCGCTTTTGCCCTGCGTAGCGTTCCGGGCAGCGGGTAGAACCAGGCAGAGAATTCCCGGCTAGCAGCTTCCCTGTGGCCGGGAAGTGCAAACGTACACCTTTTCGGCCGAAAACGCGTTTTGCGGCGAAAACGCACACCACGGCTCTTTCTGAGAAAAAGCAAGCACGGAGGACGAGAATCGCTTTTGCCCTGCGTAGCGTTCCGGGCAGCGGGTAGAACCAGGCAGCGAATTGCCGGCTAGCAGCTTCCCTGAGGCGGGGAAGTGCAAACGTACACGTTTTCGGCCGAAAACACGTTTTCCGGCGAAAACGCACACCACGGCTCTTTCTGAGAAAAAGCAAGCACGGAGGACGAGAATCGCTTTTGCCCTGCGTAGCGTTCCGGGCAGCGGGTAGAACCAGGCAGAGAATTCCCGGCTAGCAGCTTCGCTGTGGCGGGGAAGTGCAAACGTACACGTTTTCGGCCGAAAACGCGTTTTCCAGCGAAAACGCACACCACGGCTCTTTCTGAGAAAAAGCAAGCACGGAGGACGAGAATCGCTTTTGCCCTGCGTAGCGTTCCGGGCAGCGGGTAGAACCAGGCAGAGAATTCCCGGCTAGCAGCTTCCCTGTGGCCGGGATGTGCAAACGTACACGTTTTCGGCCGAAAACGCGTTTTCCGGCGAAAACGCACACCACGGCTCCTTCTGAGAAAAAGCAAGCACGGAGGACGAGAATCGGTTTTGCCCTGTGTAGCGTTCCGGGCAGCGGGTAGAACCAGGCAGAGAATTCCCGGCTAGCATCTTCCCTGTGGCCGGGAAGTGCAAACGTACACGTTTTCGGCCGAAAACGCGTTTTCCGGCGAAAACGCACACCACGGCTCTTTCTGAGAAAAAGCAAGCACGGAGGACGAGAATCGCTTTTGCCCTGCGTAGCGTTCCGGGCAGCGGGTAGAACCAGGCAGCGTATTCCCTGCTAGCAGCTTCCCTGTGGCGGGGAAGTGCAAACGTACACGTTTTCGGCCGAAAACGCGTTTTGCGGCGAAAACGCACACCACGGCTCTTTCTGAGAAAAAGCAAGCACGGAGGACGAGAATCGCTTTTGCCCTGCGTAGCGTTCCGGGCAGCGGGTAGAACCAGGCAGAAAATTCCCGGCTAACAGCTTCCCTGTGGCCGGGAAGTGCAAAGGTACACGTTTTCAGCCGAAAACGCGTTTTGCGGCGAAAACGCACACCACGGCTCTTTCTGAGAAAAAGCAAGCACGGAGGACGAGAATCGCTTTTGCCCTGCGTAGCGTTCCGGGCAGCGGGTAGAACCAGGCAGAGAATTCCCGGCTAGCAGCTTCCCTGTGGCGGGGAAGTGCAAACGTACACGTTTTCGGCCGAAAACGCGTTTTCCGGCGAAAACGCACACCACGGCTCTTTCTGAGAAAAAGCAAGCACGGAGGACGAGAATCGCTTTTGCCCTGCGTAGCGTTCCGGGCAGCGGGTAGAACCAGGCAGCGAATTGCCGGCTAGCAGCTTCCCTGTGGCCGGGAAGTGCAAACGTACACGTTTTCGGTCGAAAACGCGTTTTCCGGCGAAAACGCACACCACGGCTCTTTCTGAGAAAAAGCAAGCACGGAGGACGAGAATCGCTTTTGCCCTGCGTAGCGTTCCGGGCAGCGGGTAGAACCAGGGAGAGAATTCGCGGCTAGCAGCTTCCCTGTGGCCGGGAAGTGCAAACGTACACGTTTCCGGCCGAAAACGCGTTTTCCGGAGAAAAAGCACACCATGGCTCTCTCTGAGAAAAAGCAAGCACGGAGGACGAGAATCTCTTTTGCCCTGCGTAGCGTTCCGGGCAGCGGGTAGAACCAGGCAGAGAATTCCCGGCTAGCAGCTTCCCTGTGGCGGGGAAGTGCAAACGTACACGTTTTCGGCCGAAAACGCGTTTTCCCGCGAAAACGCACACCACGGCTCTTTCTGAGAAAAAGCAAGCACGGAGGACGTGAATCGCTTTTGCCCTACGTAGCGTTCCGGGCAGCGGGTAGAACCAGGCAGAGAATTCCCGGCTAGCAGCTTCCCTGTGGCCGGGAAGTGCAAACGTACACGTTTTCGGCCGGAAACGCGTTTTGCGGCGAAAACGCACACCACGGCTCTTTCTGAGAAAAAGCAAGCACGGAGGACGAGAATCGCTTTTGCCCTTCGTAGCGTTCCGAGCAGCGGGTAGAAATAGGCAGCGAATTCCCGTCTAGCAGCTTCCCTGTGGCGGGGAAGTGCAAACGTACACGTTTTCGGCCGAAAACGCGTTTTCCGGCGAAAACGCACACCACGGCTCTTTCTGAGAAAAAGCAAGCACGGAGGACGAGAATCGCTTTTGCCCTGCGTAGCGTTCCGGGCAGCGGGTAGAACCAGGCAGCGAATTCCCGTCTAGCAGCTTTCCTGTGGCGGGGAAGTGCAAACGTACACGTTTTCGGCCGAAAACGCGTTTTCCGGCGAAAACGCACACCACGGCTCTTTCTGAGAAAAAGCAAGCACGGAGGACGAGAACCGCTTTTGCCCTGCGTAGCGTTCCGGGCAGCGGGTAGAACCAGGCAGAGAATTCCCGGCTAGCAGCTTCCCTGTGGCGGGGAAGTGCAAACGTACACGTTTTCGGCCGAAAACGCGTTTTCCGGCGAAAACGCACACCACGGCTCTTTCTGAGAAAAAGCAAGCACGGAGGACGAGAATCGCTTTTGCCCTGCGTAGCGTTCCGGGCAGCGGGTAGAACCAGGCAGAGAATTCCCGGCTAGCAGCTTCCCTGTGGCCGGGAAGTGCAAACGTACAGGTTTTCCGCCGAAAACGCGTTTTACGGCGAAAACGCACACCACGGCTCTTTCTGAGAAAAAGCAAGCACGGAGGACGAGAATCGCTTTTGCCCTGCGTAGCGTTCCGTGCAGCGGGTAGAAATAGGCAGCGAATTCCCGGCTAGCAGCTTCCCTGTGGCCGGGAAGTGCAAACGTACACGTTTCCTGCCGAAAACGCGTTTTCCGGAGAAAAAGTACACCATGGCTCTCTCTGAGAAAAAGCAAGCACGGAGGACGAGAATCTCTTTTGCCCTGCGTAGCGTTCCGGGCAGCGGGTAGAACCAGGCAGCGTATTCCCTGCTAGCAGCTTCCCTGTGGCGGGGAAGTGCAAACGTACACGTTTTCGGCCGAAAACGCGTTTTCCCGCGAAAACGCACACCACGGCTCTTTCTGAGAAAAAGCAAGCACGGAGGACGAGAATCGCTTTTGCCCTGCGTAGCGTTCCGGGATAGCGGGTAGAACCAGGCAGCGAATTCCCGGCTAGCAGCTTCCCTGTGGCGGGGAAGTGCAAACGTACACGTTTTCGGCCGAAAACGCGTTTTCCGGCGAAAAAGCACACCACGGCTCTTTCTGAGAAAAAGCAAGCACGGAGGACGAGAATCGCTTTTGCCCTGCGTAGCGTTCCGGGCAGCGGGTAGAACCAGGCAGCGAATTCCCGTCTAGCAGCTTCCCTGTGGCGGGGAAGTGCAAACGTACACGTTTTCGGCCGAAAACGCGTTTTGCGGCGAAAACGCACACCACGGCTCTTTCTGAGAAAAAGCAAGGACGGAGGACGAGAATCGCTTTTGCCCTGCGTAGCGTTCCGGGCAGCGGGTAGAACCAGGCAGCGTATTCCCTGCTAGCAGCTTCCCTGTGGCGGGGAAGTGAAAACGTACACGTTTTCGGCCGAAAACGCGTTTTCCGGCGAAAACGCACACCACGGCTCTTTCTGAGAAAAAGCAAGCACGGAGGACGAGAATCGCTTTTGCCCTGCGTAGCGTTCCGGGCAGCGGGTAGAACCAGGCAGAAAATTCCCGGCTAGCAGCTTCCCTGTGGCCGGGAAGTGCAAAGGTACACGTTTTAAGCCGAAAACGCGTTTTGCGGCGAAAACGCACACCACGGCTCTTTCTGAGAAAAAGCAAGCACGGAGGACGAGAATCGCTTTTGCCCTGCGTAGCGTTCCGGGCAGCGGGTAGAACCAGGCAGAGAATTCCCGGCTAGCAGCTTCCCTGTGGCCGGGAAGTGCAAACGTACACGTTTTCGGCCGAAAACGCGTTTTGCGGCGAAAACGCACACCACGGCTCTTTCTGAGAAAAAGCAAGCACGGAGGACGAGAATCGCTTTTGCCCTGCGTAGCGTTCCGGGCAGCGGGTAGAACCAGGCAGCGAATTGCCGGCTAGCAGCTTCCCTGAGGCGGGGAAGTGCAAACGTACACGTTTTCGGCCGAAAACGCGTTTTCCGGCGAAAACGCACACCACGGCTCTTTCTGAGAAAAAGCAAGCACGGAGGACGAGAATCGCTTTTGCCCTGCGTAGCGTTCCGGGCAGCGGGTAGAACCAGGCAGAGAATTCCCGGCTAGCAGCTTCGCTGTGGCGGGGAAGTGCAAACGTACACGTTTTCGGCCGAAAACGCGTTTTCCAGCGAAAACGCACACCACGGCTCTTTCTGAGAAAAAGCAAGCACGGAGGACGAGAATCGCTTTTGCCCTGCGTAGCGTTCCGGGCAGCGGGTAGAACCAGGCAGAGAATTCCCGGCTAGCAGCTTCCCTGTGGCCGGGAAGTGCAAACGTACACGTTTTCGGCCGAAAACGCGTTTTCCGGCGAAAACGCACACCACGGCTCCTTCTGAGAAAAAGCAAGCACGGAGGACGAGAATCGGTTTTGCCCTGTGTAGCGTTCCGGGCAGCGGGTAGAACCAGGCAGAGAATTCCCGGCTAGCATCTTCCCTGTGGCCGGGAAGTGCAAACGTACACGTTTTCGGCCGAAAACGCGTTTTCCGGCGAAAACGCACACCACGGCTCTTTCTGAGAAAAAGCAAGCACGGAGGACGAGAATCGCTTTTGCGCTGCGTAGCGTTCCGGGCAGCGGGTAGAACCAGGCAGCGTATTCCCTGCTAGCAGCTTCCCTGTGGCGGGGAAGTGCAAACGTACACGTTTTCGGCCGAAAACGCGTTTTCCGGCGAAAACGCACACCACGGCTCTTTCTGAGAAAAAGCAAGCACGGAGGACGAGAATCGCTTTTGCCCTGCGTAGCGTTCCGGGCAGCGGGTAGAACCAGGCAGAAAATTCCCGGCTAACAGCTTCCCTGTGGCCGGGAAGTGCAAAGGTACACGTTTTCAGCCGAAAACGCGTTTTGCGGCGAAAACGCACACCACGGCTCTTTCTGAGAAAAAGCAAGCACGGAGGACGAGAATCGCTTTTGCCCTGCGTAGCGTTCCGGGCAGCGGGTAGAACCAGGCAGAGAATTCCCGGCTAGCAGCTTCCCTGTGGCGGGGAAGTGCAAACGTACACGTTTTCGGCCGAAAACGCGTTTTCCCGCGAAAACGCACACCACGGCTCTTTCTGAGAAAAAGCAAGCACGGAGGACGAGAATCGCTTTTGCCCTGCGTAGCGTTCCGGGCAGCGGGTAGAACCAGGCAGCGAATTGCCGGCTAGCAGCTTCCCTGTGGCCGGGAAGTGCAAACGTACACGTTTTCGGTCGAAAACGCGTTTTCCGGCGAAAACGCACACCACGGCTCTTTCTGAGAAAAAGCAAGCACGGAGGACGAGAATCGCTTTTGCCCTGCGTAGCGTTCCGGGCAGCGGGTAGAACCAGGGAGAGAATTCGCGGCTAGCAGCTTCCCTGTGGCCGGGAAGTGCAAACGTACACGTTTCCGGCCGAAAACGCGTTTTCCGGAGAAAAAGCACACCATGGCTCTCTCTGAGAAAAAGCAAGCACGGAGGACGAGAATCTCTTTTGCCCTGCGTAGCGTTCCGGGCAGCGGGTAGAACAAGGCAGAGAATTCCCGGCTAGCAGCTTTCCTGTGGCGGGGAAGTGCAAACGTACACGTTTTCGGCCGAAAACGCGTTTTCCGGCGAAAACGCACACCACGGCTCTTTCTGAGAAAAAGCAAGCACGGAGGACGTGAATCGCTTTTGCCCTACGTAGCGTTCCGGGCAGCAGGTAGAACCAGGCAGAGAATTCCCGGCTAGCAGCTTCCCTGTGGCCGGGAAGTGCAAACGTACACGTTTTCGGCCGGAAACGCGTTTTGCGGCGAAAACGCACACCACGGCTCTTTCTGAGAAAAAGCAAGCACGGAGGACGAGAATCGCTTTTGCCCTTCGTAGCGTTCCGAGCAGCGGGTAGAAATAGGCAGCGAATTCCCGTCTAGCAGCTTCCCTGTGGCGGGGAAGTGCAAACGTACACGTTTTCGGCCGAAAACGCGTTTTCCGGCGAAAACGCACACCACGGCTCTTTCTGAGAAAAAGCAAGCACGGAGGACGAGAATCGCTTTTGCCCTGCGTAGCGTTCCGGGCAGCGGGTAGAACCAGGCAGCGAATTCCCGTCTAGCAGCTTTCCTGTGGCGGGGAAGTGCAAACGTACACGTTTTCGGCCGAAAACGCGTTTTCCGGCGAAAACGCACACCACGGCTCTTTCTGAGAAAAAGCAAGCACGGAGGACGAGAACCGCTTTTGCCCTGCGTAGCGTTCCGGGCAGCGGGTAGAACCAGGCAGAGAATTCCCGGCTAGCATCTTCCCTGTGGCGGGGAAGTGCAAACGTACACGTTTTCGGCCGAAAACGCGTTTTCCGGCGAAAAAGCACACCACGGCTCTTTCTGAGAAAAAGCAAGCACGGAGGACGAGAATCGCTTTTGCCCTGCGTAGCGTTCCGGGCAGCGGGTAGAACCAGGCAGAGAATTCCCGGCTAGCAGCTTCCCTGTGGCGGGGAAGTGCAAACGTACACGTTTTCGGTCGAAAACGCGTTTTCCGGCGAAAACGCACACCACGGCTCTTTCTGAGAAAAAGCAAGCACGGAGGACGAGAATCGCTTTTGCACTGCGTAGCGTTCCGAGTAGCGGGTAGAAATAGGCAGCGAATTGCCGGCTAGCAGCTTCCCTGTGGCCGGGAAGTGCAAACGTACACGTTTCCGGCCGAAAACGCGTTTTCCGGAGAAAAAGCACACCATAGCTCTTTCTGAGAAAAAGTAAGCACGGAGGACGAGAATCGCTTTTGCCCTGCGTAGCGTTCCGGGCAGCGGGTAGAACCAGGCAGAGAATTGCCGGCTAGCAGCTTCCCTGTGGCGGGGAAGTGCAAACGTACACGTTTTCGGCCGAAAACACTTTTTCCGGCGAAAACGAACACCACGGCTCTTTCTGAGAAAAAGCAAGCACGGAGGACGAGAATCGCTTTTGCCCTGCGTAGCGTTCCGAGCAGCGGGTAGAAATAGGCAGCGAATTCCCGGCTAGCAGCTTCCCTGTGGCGGGGAAGTGCAAACGTACACGTTTTCGGCCGAAAACGCGTTTTCCGGCGAAAACGCACACCACGGCTCTTTCTGAGAAAAAGCAAGCACGGAGGACGAGAATCGCTTTTGCCCTGCGTAGCGTTCCGGGCAGCGGGTAGAACCAGGCAGAGAATTCCCGGCTAGCAGCTTCCCTGTGGCGGGGAAGTGCAAACGTACACGTTTTCGGCCGAAAACGCGTTTTCCGGCGAAAACGCACACCACGGCTCTTTCTGAGAAAAAGCAAGCACGGAGGACGAGAATCGCTTTTGCCCTGCGTAGCGTTCCGGGCAGCGGGTAGAACCAGGCAGAGAATTCCCGGCTAGCAGCTTCCCTGTGGCCGGGAAGTGCAAACGTACAGGTTTTCCGCCGAAAACGCGTTTTACGGCGAAAACGCACACCACGGCTCTTTCTGAGAAAAAGCAAGCACGGAGGACGAGAATCGCTTTTGCCCTGCGTAGCGTTCCGTGCAGCGGGTAGAAATAGGCAGCGAATTCCCGGCTAGCAGCTTCCCTGTGGCCGGGAAGTGCAAACGTACACGTTTCCGGCCGAAAACGCGTTTTCCGGAGAAAAAGTACACCATGGCTCTCTCTGAGAAAAAGCAAGCACGGAGGACGAGAATCTCTTTTGCCCTGCGTAGCGTTCCGGGCAGCGGGTAGAACCAGGCAGCGTATTCCCTGCTAGCAGCTTCCCTGTGGCGGGGAAGTGCAAACGTACACGTTTTCGGCCGAAAACGCGTTTTCCCGCGAAAACGCACACCACGGCTCTTTCTGAGAAAAAGCAAGCACGGAGGACGAGAATCGCTTTTGCCCTGCGTAGCGTTCCGGGATAGCGGGTAGAACCAGGCAGCGAATTCCCGGCTAGCAGCTTCCCTGTGGCGGGGAAGTGCAAACGTACACGTTTTCGGCCGAAAACGCGTTTTCCGGCGAAAAAGCACACCACGGCTCTTTCTGAGAAAAAGCAAGCACGGAGGACGAGAATCGCTTTTGCCCTGCGTAGCGTTCCGGGCAGCGGGTAGAACCAGGCAGCGAATTCCCGTCTAGCAGCTTCCCTGTGGCGGGGAAGTGCAAACGTACACGTTTTCGGCCGAAAACGCGTTTTGCGGCGAAAACGCACACCACGGCTCTTTCTGAGAAAAAGCAAGGACGGAGGACGAGAATCGCTTTTGCCCTTCGTAGCGTTCCGAGCAGCGGGTAGAAATAGTCAGCGAATTCCCGGCTAGCAGCTTCGCTGTGGCGGGGAAGTGCAAACGTACACGTTTTCGGCCGGAAACGCGTTTTCCGGCGAAAACGCACACCACGGCTCTTTCTGAGAAAAAGCAAGCACGGAGGACGAGAATCGCTTTTGCCCTTCGCAGCGTTCCGAGCAGCGGGTAGAAATAGTCAGCGAATTCCCGGCTAGCAGCTTCCCTGTGGCGGGGAAGTGCAAACGTACACGTTTTCGGCCGAAAACGCGTTTTCCGGCGAAAACGCACACCACGGCTCTTTCTGAGAAAAAGCAAGCACGGAGGACGAGAATCGCTTTTGCCCTGCGTAGCGTTCCGGGCAGCGGGTAGAACCAGGCAGAGAATTCCCGGCTAGCAGCTTCCCTGTGGCGGGGAAGTGCAAACGTACACGTTTTCGGCCGAAAACGCGTTTTCCGGCGAAAACGCACAACACGGCTCTTTTTGAGAAAAAGCAAGCACGGAGGACGAGAATCGCTTTTGCCCTGCGTAGTGTTCCGGGCAGCGGGTAGAACCAGGCAGAGAATTCCCGGCTAGCAGCTTCCCTGTGGCGGGGAAGTGCAAACGTACACGTTTTCGGCCGAAAACACGTTTTCCGGCGAAAACGCACACCACGGCTCTTTCTGAGAAAAAGCAAGCACGGAGGACGAGAATCGCTTTTGCCCTGCGTAGCGTTCCGAGCAGCGGGTAGAAATAGGCAGTGAATTCCCGGCTAGCAGCTTCCCTGTGGCCGGGAAGTGCAAACGTACACGTTTTCGGCCGAAAACGCGTTTTCCGGCGAAAAAGCACACCACGGCTCTTTCTGAGAAAAGCAAGCACGGAGGACGAGAATCGCTTTTGCACTGCGTAGCGTTCCGAGCAGCGGGTAGAAATAGGCAGCGAATTGCCGGCTAGCAGCTTCCCTGTGGCCGGGAAGTGCAAACGTACACGTTTCCGGCCGAAAACGCGTTTTCCGGAGAAAAAGCACACCATGGCTCTTTCTGAGAAAAAGTAAGCACGGAGGACGAGAATCGCTTTTGCCCTGCGTAGCGTTCCGGGCAGCGGGTAGAACCAGGCAGAGAATTCCCGGCTAGCAGCTTCGCTGTGGCGGGGAAGTGCAAACGTACACGTTTTCGGCCGAAAACACTTTTTCCGGCGAAAACGCACACCACGGCTCTTTCTGAGAAAAAGCAAGCACGGAGGACGAGAATCGCTTTTGCCCTTCGTAGCGTTCCGGGCAGCGGGTAGAACCAGGCAGCGAATTCCCGTCTAGCAGCTTCCTTGTGGCGGGGAAGTGCAAACGTACACGTTTTCGGCCGAAAACGCGTTTTGCGGCGAAAACGCACACCACGGCTCTTTCTGAGAAAAAGCAAGCACGGAGGACGAGAATCGCTTTTAACCTGCGTAGCGTTCCGGGCAGCGGGTAGAACCAGGCAGAGAATTCCCGGCTAGCAGCTTCGCTGTGGCGGGGAAGTGCAAACGTACACGTTTTCGGCCGGAAACGCGTTTTCTGGCGAAAACGCACACCACGGCTCTTTCTGAGAAAAAGCAAGCACGGAGGACGAGAATCGCTTTTGCCCTGCGTAGCGTTCCGGGCAGCGGTTAGAACCAGGCAGAGAATTCCCGGCTAGCAGCTTCCCTGTGGCGGGGAAGTGCAAACGTACACGTTTTCGGCCGAAAACGCGTTTTCCGGCAGAAATCGCACACCACGGCTCTTTCTGAGAAAAAGCAAGCACGGAGGACGAGAATCGCTTTTGCCCTGCGTGGCGTTCCGGGCAGCGGGTAGAACCAGGCAGAGAATTCCCGGCTAGCAGCTTCCCTGTGGCCGGGAAGTGCAAACGTACACGTTTCCGGCCGAAAACGCGTTTTCCGGCGAAAAAGCACACCACGGCTCTTTCTGAGAAAAAGCAAGCACGGAGGACGAGAATCGCTTTTGCCCTGCGTAGCGTTCCGGGCAGCGGGTAGAACCAGGCAGCGAATTCCCTGCTAGCAGCTTCCCTGTGGCGGGGAAGTGCAAACGTACACGTTTTCGGCCGAAAACGCGTTTTCCGGCGAAAACGCACACCACGGCTCTTTCTGAGAAAAAGCAAGCACGGAGGACGAGAATCGCTTTTGCCCTGCGTAGCGTTCCGGGCAGCGGGTAGAACCAGGCAGAGAATTCCCGGCTAGCAGCTTCCCTGTGGCGGGGAAGTGCAAACGTACACGTTTTCGGTCGAAAACGCGTTTTCCGGCGAAAACGCACACCACGGCTCTTTCTGAGAAAAAGCAAGCACGGAGGACGAGAATCGCTTTTGCACTGCGTAGCGTTCCGAGCAGCGGGTAGAAATAGGCAGCGAATTGCCGGCTAGCAGCTTCCCTGTGGCCGGGAAGTGCAAACGTACACGTTTCCGGCCGAAAACGCGTTTTCCGGAGAAAAAGCACACCATAGCTCTTTCTGAGAAAAAGTAAGCACGGAGGACGAGAATCGATTTTGCCCTGCGTAGCGTTCCGGGCAGCGGGTAGAACCAGGCAGAGAATTCCCGGCTAGCTTCTTCCCTGTGGCGGGGAAGTGCAAACGTACACGTTTTCGGCCGAAAACACTTTTTCCGGCGAAAACGAACACCACGGCTCTTTCTGAGAAAAAGCAAGCACGGAGGACGAGAATCGCTTTTGCCCTGCGTAGCGTTCCGAGCAGCGGGTAGAAATAGGCAGCGAATTCCCGGCTAGCAGCTTCCCTGTGGCGGGGAAGTGCAAACGTACACGTTTTCGGCCGAAAACGCGTTTTCCGGCGAAAACGCACACCACGGCTCTTTCTGAGAAAAAGCAAGCACGGAGGACGAGAATCGCTTTTGCCCTGCGTAGCGTTCCGGGAGCGGGTAGAACCAGGCAGAGAATTCCCGGCTAGCAGCTTTCCTGTGGCGGGGAAGTGCAAACGTACACGTTTTCGGCCGAAAACGCGTTTTCCGGCGAAAACGCACACCACGGCTCTTTCTGAGAAAAAGCAAGCACGGAGGACGAGAATCGCTTTTGCCCTGCGTAGCGTTCCGGGCAGCGGGTAGAACCAGGCAGAGAATTCCCGGCTAGCAGCTTCCCTGTGGCCGGGAAGTGCAAACGTACAGGTTTTCCGCCGAAAACGCGTTTTACGGCGAAAACGCACACCACGGCTCTTTCTGAGAAAAAGCAAGCACGGAGGACGAGAATCGCTTTTGCCCTGCGTAGCGTTCCGGGCAGCGTGTAGAAATAGGCAGCGAATTCCCGGCTAGCAACTTCCCTGTGGCCGGGAAGTGCAAACGTACACGTTTCCGGCCGAAAACGCGTTTTCCGGAGAAAAAAGCACACCATGGCTCTCTCTGACAAAAAGCAAGCACGGAGGACGAGAATCTCTTTTGCCCTGCGTAGCGTTCCGGGCAGCGGGTAGAACCAGGCAGAGAATTCCCGGCTAGCAGCTTTCCTGTGGCGGGGAAGTGTAAACGTACACGTTTTCGGCCGAAAACGCGTTTTCCCGCGAAAACGCACACCACGGCTCTTTCTGAGAAAAAGCAAGCACGGAGGACGAGAATCGCTTTTGCCCTGCGTAGCGTTCCGGGATAGCGGGTAGAAACAGGCAGCGAATTCCCGGCTAGCAGCTTCGCTGTGGCGGGGAAGTGCAAACGTACACGTTTTCAGCCGAAAACGCGTTTTCCGGCGAAAAAGCACACCACGGCTCTTTCTGAGAAAAAGCAAGCACGGAGGACGAGAATCGCTTTTGCCCTGCGTAGCGTTCCGGGCAGCGGGTAGAACCAGGCAGCGAATTCCCGTCTAGCAGCTTCCCTGTGGCGGGGAAGTGCAAACGTACACGTTTTCGGCCGAAAACGCGTTTTGCGGCGAAAACGCACACCACGGCTCTTTCTGAGAAAAAGCAAGCACGGAGGACGAGAATCGCTTTTGCCCTTCGTAGCGTTCCGAGCAGCGGGTAGAAATAGTCAGCGAATTCCCGGCTAGCAGCTTCGCTGTGGCGGGGAAGTGCAAACGTACACGTTTTCGGCCGGAAACGCGTTTTCCGGCGAAAACGCACACCACGGCTCTTTCTGAGAAAAAGCAAGCACGGAGGACGAGAATCGCTTTTGCCCTTCGTAGCGTTCCGAGCAGCGGGTAGAAATAGTCAGCGAATTCCCGGCTAGCAGCTTCCCTGTGGCGGGGAAGTGCAAACGTACACGTTTTCGGCCGAAAACGCGTTTTCCGGCGAAAACGCACACCACGGCTCTTTCTGAGAAAAAGCAAGCACGGAGGACGAGAATCGCTTTTGCCCTGCGTAGCGTTCCGGGCAGCGGGTAGAACCAGGCAGAGAATTCCCGGCTAGCAGCTTCCCTGTGGCGGGGAAGTGCAAACGTACACGTTTTCGGCCGAAAACGCGTTTTCCGTCGAAAACGCACAACACGGCTCTTTCTGAGAAAAAGCAAGCACGGAGGACAAGAATCGCTTTTGCCCTGCGTAGTGTTCCGGGCAGCGGGTAGAACCAGGCAGAGAATTCCCGGCTAGCAGCTTCCCTGTAGCGGGGAAGTGCAAACGTACACGTTTTCGGCCGAAAACACGTTTTCCGGCGAAAACGCACACCACGGCTCTTTCTGAGAAAAAGCAAGCACGGAGGACGAGAATCGCTTTTGCCCTGCGTAGCGTTCCGAGCAGCGGGTAGAAATAGGCAGTGAATTCCCGGCTAGCAGCTTCCCTGTGGCCGGGAAGTGCAAACGTACACGTTTTCGGCCGAAAACGCGTTTTCCGGCGAAAAAGCACACCACGGCTCTTTCTGAGAAAAAGCAAGCACGGAGGACGAGAATCGCTTTTGCACTGCGTAACGTTCCGAGCAGCGGGTAGAAATAGGCAGCGAATTGCCGGCTAGCAGCTTCCCTGTGGCCGGGAAGTGCAAAGGTACACGTTTCCGGCCGAAAACGCGTTTTCCGGAGAAAAAGCACACCATGGCTCTTTCTGAGAAAAAGTAAGCACGGAGGACGAGAATCGCTTTTGCCCTGCGTAGCGTTCCGGGCAGCGGGTAGAACCAGGCAGAGAATTCCCGTCTAGCTTCTTCCCTGTGGCGGGGAAGTGCAAACGTACACGTTTTCGGCCGAAAACACTTTTTCCGGCGAAAACGAACACCACGGCTCTTTCTGAGAAAAAGCAAGCACGGAGGACGAGAATCGCTTTTGCCCTGCGTAGCGTTCCGAGCAGCGGGTAGAAATAGGCAGCGAATTCCCGGCTAGCAGCTTCCCTGTGGCGGGGAAGTGCAAACGTACACGTTTTCGGCCGAAAACGCGTTTTCCGGCGAAAACGCACACCACGGCTCTTTCTGAGAAAAAGCAAGCACGGAGGACGAGAATCGCTTTTGCCCTGCGTAGCGTTCCGGGCAGCGGGTAAAACCAGGCAGAGAATTCCCGGCTAGCAGCTTCCCTGTGGCGGGGAAGTGCAAACGTACACGTTTTCGGCCGAAAACGCGTTTTCCGGCGAAAACGCACACCACGGCTCTTTCTGAGAAAAAGCAAGCACGGAGGACGAGAATCGCTTTTGCCCTGCGTAGCGTTCCGGGCAGCGGGTAGAAATAGGCAGCGAATTCCCGGCTAGCAACTTCCCTGTGGCCGGGAAGTGCAAACGTACACATTTCCGGCCGAAAACGTGTTTTCCGGAGAAAAATCACACCATGGCTCTCTCTGAGAAAAAGCAAGCACGGAGGACGAGAATCTCTTTTGCCCTGCGTAGCGTTCCGGGCAGCGGGTAGAACCAGGCAGAGAATTCCCGGCTAGCAGCTTTCCTGTGGCGGGGAAGTGCAAACGTACAAGTTTTCGGCCGAAAACGCGTTTTCCGGCGAAAACGCACACCACGGCTCTTTCTGAGAAAAAGCAAGCACGGAGGACGAGAATCGCTTTTGCCCTGCGTAGCGTTCCGGGCAGCGGGTAGAACCAGGCAGCGAATTCCCGGCTAGCAGCTTCCCTGTGGCCGGGAAGTGCAAAGGTACACGTTTCCGGCCGAAAACGCGTTTTCCGGAGAAAAAGCACACCATGGCTCTTTCTGAGAAAAAGTAAGCACGGAGGACGAGAATCGCTTTTGCCCTGCGTAGCGTTCCGGGCAGCGGGTAGAACCAGGCAGAGAATTCCCGGCTAGCAGCTTCCCTGTGGCGGGGAAGTGCAAACGTACACGTTTTCGGCCGAAAACACTTTTTCCGGCGAAAACGCACACCACGGCTCTTTCTGAGAAAAAGCAAGCACGGAGGACGAGAATCGCTTTTGCCCTGCGTAGCGTTCCGGGCAGCGGGTAGAACCAGGCAGAGAATTCCCGGCTAGCAGCTTCCCTGTGGCCGGGAAGTGCAAACGTACACGTTTTCGGCCGAAAACGCGTTTTCCCGCGAAAACGCACACCACGGCTCTTTCTGAGAAAAAGCAAGCACGGAGGACGAGAATCGCTTTTGCCCTGCGTAGCGTTCAGGGCAGCGGGTAGAACCAGGGAGAGAATTCCCGGCTAGCAGCTTCGCTGTGGCGGGGAAGTGCAAACGTACACGTTTTCGGCCGAAAACGCGTTTTCCGGCGAAAACGCACACCACGGCTCTTTCTGAGAAAAAGCAAGCACGGAGGACGGGAATCGCTTTTGCCCTGCGTAGCGTTCCGGGCAGCGGTTAGAACCAGGCAGAGAATTCCCGGCTAGCAGCTTCGCTGTGGCGGGGAAGTGCAAACGTACACGTTTTCGGCCGGAAACGCGTTTTCTGGCGAAAACGCACACCACGGCTCTTTCTGAGAAAAAGCAAGCACGGAGGACGAGAATCGCTTTTGCCCTTCGTAGCGTTCCGAGCAGCGGGTAGAAATAGTCAGCGAATTCCCGGCTAGCAGCTTCCCTGTGGCGGGGAAGTGCAAACGTACACGTTTTCGGCCGAAAACGCGTTTTACGGCGAAAACGCACACCACGGCTCTTTCTGAGAAAAAGCAAGCACGGAGGACGAGAATCGCTTTTGCCCTGCGTAGCGTTCCGGGCAGCGGGTAGAAATAGGCAGCGAATTCCCGGCTAGCAGCTTCCCTGTGGCCGGGAAGTGCAAACGTACACGTTTCCGGACGAAAACGCGTTTTCCGGAGAAAAAGAACACCACGGCTCTTTCTGAGAAAAAGCAAGCACGGAGGACGAGAATCGCTTTTGCCCTGCGTAGCGTTCCGGGCAGCGGGTAGAACCAGGCAGAGAATTCCCGGCTAGCAGCTTCCCTGTGGCGGGGAAGTGCAAACGTACACGTTTTCGGCCGAAAACGCGTTTTCCGGCGAAAACGCACAACACGGCTCTTTCTGAGAAAAAGCAAGCACGGAGGACAAGAATCGCTTTTGCCCTGCGTAGTGTTCCGGGCAGCGGGTAGAACCAGGCAGAGAATTCCCGGCTAGCAGCTTCCCTGTGGCGGGGAAGTGCAAACGTACACGTTTTCGGCCGAAAACACGTTTTCCGGCGAAAACGCACACCACGGCTCTTTCTGAGAAAAAGCAAGCACGGAGGACGAGAATCGC
Organism: Athene noctua; assembly: GCF_965140245.1. Lineage (NCBI taxonomy): Eukaryota > Metazoa > Chordata > Aves > Strigiformes > Strigidae > Athene > Athene noctua. The sequence continues at coordinate 207,285 of NW_027437650.1, read as the reverse complement.
TTTTGCCCTGCGTAGCGTTCCGAGCAGCGGGTAGAAATAGGCAGTGAATTCCCGGCTAGCAGCTTCCCTCTGGCCGGGAAGTGCAAACGTACACGTTTTCGGCCGAAAACGCGTTTTCCGGCGAAAAAGCACACCACGGCTCTTTCTGAGAAAAAGCAAGCACGGAGGACGAGAATCGCTTTTGCACTGCGTAGCGTTCCGAGCAGCGGGTAGAAATAGGCAGCGAATTGCCGGCTAGCAGCTTCCCTGTGGCCGGGAAGTGCAAAGGTACACGTTTTCGGCCGGAAACGCGTTTTCTGGCGAAAACGCACACCACGGCTCTTTCTGAGAAAAAGCAAGCACGGAGGACGAGAATCGCTTTTGCCCTGCGTAGCGTTCCGGGCAGCGGTTAGAACCAGGCAGAGAATTCCCGGCTAGCAGCTTCCCTGTGGCGGGGAAGTGCAAACGTACACGTTTTCGGCCGAAAACGCGTTTTCCGGCAGAAATCGCACACCACGGCTCTTTCTGAGAAAAAGCAAGCACGGAGGACGAGAATCGCTTTTGCCCTGCGTGGCGTTCCGGGCAGCGGGTAGAACCAGGCAGAGAATTCCCGGCTAGCAGCTTCCCTGTGGCCGGGAAGTGCAAACGTACACGTTTCCGGCCGAAAACGCGTTTTCCGGCGAAAAAGCACACCACGGCTCTTTCTGAGAAAAAGCAAGCACGGAGGACGAGAATCGCTTTTGCCCTGCGTAGCGTTCCGGGCAGCGGGTAGAACCAGGCAGCGAATTCCCTGCTAGCAGCTTCCCTGTGGCGGGGAAGTGCAAACGTACACGTTTTCGGCCGAAAACGCGTTTTCCGGCGAAAACGCACACCACGGCTCTTTCTGAGAAAAAGCAAGCACGGAGGACGAGAATCGCTTTTGCCCTGCGTAGCGTTCCGGGCAGCGGGTAGAACCAGGCAGAGAATTCCCGGCTAGCAGCTTCCCTGTGGCGGGGAAGTGCAAACGTACACGTTTTCGGTCGAAAACGCGTTTTCCGGCGAAAACGCACACCACGGCTCTTTCTGAGAAAAAGCAAGCACGGAGGACGAGAATCGCTTTTGCACTGCGTAGCGTTCCGAGCAGCGGGTAGAAATAGGCAGCGAATTGCCGGCTAGCAGCTTCCCTGTGGCCGGGAAGTGCAAACGTACACGTTTCCGGCCGAAAACGCGTTTTCCGGAGAAAAAGCACACCATAGCTCTTTCTGAGAAAAAGTAAGCACGGAGGACGAGAATCGATTTTGCCCTGCGTAGCGTTCCGGGCAGCGGGTAGAACCAGGCAGAGAATTCCCGGCTAGCTTCTTCCCTGTGGCGGGGAAGTGCAAACGTACACGTTTTCGGCCGAAAACACTTTTTCCGGCGAAAACGAACACCACGGCTCTTTCTGAGAAAAAGCAAGCACGGAGGACGAGAATCGCTTTTGCCCTGCGTAGCGTTCCGAGCAGCGGGTAGAAATAGGCAGCGAATTCCCGGCTAGCAGCTTCCCTGTGGCGGGGAAGTGCAAACGTACACGTTTTCGGCCGAAAACGCGTTTTCCGGCGAAAACGCACACCACGGCTCTTTCTGAGAAAAAGCAAGCACGGAGGACGAGAATCGCTTTTGCCCTGCGTAGCGTTCCGGGCAGCGGGTAGAACCAGGCAGAGAATTCCCGGCTAGCAGCTTTCCTGTGGCGGGGAAGTGCAAACGTACACGTTTTCGGCCGAAAACGCGTTTTCCGGCGAAAACGCACACCACGGCTCTTTCTGAGAAAAAGCAAGCACGGAGGACGAGAATCGCTTTTGCCCTGCGTAGCGTTCCGGGCAGCGGGTAGAACCAGGCAGAGAATTCCCGGCTAGCAGCTTCCCTGTGGCCGGGAAGTGCAAACGTACAGGTTTTCCGCCGAAAACGCGTTTTACGGCGAAAACGCACACCACGGCTCTTTCTGAGAAAAAGCAAGCACGGAGGACGAGAATCGCTTTTGCCCTGCGTAGCGTTCCGGGCAGCGTGTAGAAATAGGCAGCGAATTCCCGGCTAGCAACTTCCCTGTGGCCGGGAAGTGCAAACGTACACGTTTCCGGCCGAAAACGCGTTTTCCGGAGAAAAAGCACACCATGGCTCTCTCTGACAAAAAGCAAGCACGGAGGACGAGAATCTCTTTTGCCCTGCGTAGCGTTCCGGGCAGCGGGTAGAACCAGGCAGAGAATTCCCGGCTAGCAGCTTTCCTGTGGCGGGGAAGTGTAAACGTACACGTTTTCGGCCGAAAACGCGTTTTCCCGCGAAAACGCACACCACGGCTCTTTCTGAGAAAAAGCAAGCACGGAGGACGAGAATCGCTTTTGCCCTGCGTAGCGTTCCGGGATAGCGGGTAGAAACAGGCAGCGAATTCCCGGCTAGCAGCTTCGCTGTGGCGGGGAAGTGCAAACGTACACGTTTTCAGCCGAAAACGCGTTTTCCGGCGAAAAAGCACACCACGGCTCTTTCTGAGAAAAAGCAAGCACGGAGGACGAGAATCGCTTTTGCCCTGCGTAGCGTTCCGGGCAGCGGGTAGAACCAGGCAGCGAATTCCCGTCTAGCAGCTTCCCTGTGGCGGGGAAGTGCAAACGTACACGTTTTCGGCCGAAAACGCGTTTTGCGGCGAAAACGCACACCACGGCTCTTTCTGAGAAAAAGCAAGCACGGAGGACGAGAATCGCTTTTGCCCTTCGTAGCGTTCCGAGCAGCGGGTAGAAATAGTCAGCGAATTCCCGGCTAGCAGCTTCGCTGTGGCGGGGAAGTGCAAACGTACACGTTTTCGGCCGGAAACGCGTTTTCCGGCGAAAACGCACACCACGGCTCTTTCTGAGAAAAAGCAAGCACGGAGGACGAGAATCGCTTTTGCCCTTCGTAGCGTTCCGAGCAGCGGGTAGAAATAGTCAGCGAATTCCCGGCTAGCAGCTTCCCTGTGGCGGGGAAGTGCAAACGTACACGTTTTCGGCCGAAAACGCGTTTTCCGGCGAAAACGCACACCACGGCTCTTTCTGAGAAAAAGCAAGCACGGAGGACGAGAATCGCTTTTGCCCTGCGTAGCGTTCCGGGCAGCGGGTAGAACCAGGCAGAGAATTCCCGGCTAGCAGCTTCCCTGTGGCGGGGAAGTGCAAACGTACACGTTTTCGGCCGAAAACGCGTTTTCCGTCGAAAACGCACAACACGGCTCTTTCTGAGAAAAAGCAAGCACGGAGGACAAGAATCGCTTTTGCCCTGCGTAGTGTTCCGGGCAGCGGGTAGAACCAGGCAGAGAATTCCCGGCTAGCAGCTTCCCTGTAGCGGGGAAGTGCAAACGTACACGTTTTCGGCCGAAAACACGTTTTCCGGCGAAAACGCACACCACGGCTCTTTCTGAGAAAAAGCAAGCACGGAGGACGAGAATCGCTTTTGCCCTGCGTAGCGTTCCGAGCAGCGGGTAGAAATAGGCAGTGAATTCCCGGCTAGCAGCTTCCCTGTGGCCGGGAAGTGCAAACGTACACGTTTTCGGCCGAAAACGCGTTTTCCGGCGAAAAAGCACACCACGGCTCTTTCTGAGAAAAAGCAAGCACGGAGGACGAGAATCGCTTTTGCACTGCGTAACGTTCCGAGCAGCGGGTAGAAATAGGCAGCGAATTGCCGGCTAGCAGCTTCCCTGTGGCCGGGAAGTGCAAAGGTACACGTTTCCGGCCGAAAACGCGTTTTCCGGAGAAAAAGCACACCATGGCTCTTTCTGAGAAAAAGTAAGCACGGAGGACGAGAATCGCTTTTGCCCTGCGTAGCGTTCCGGGCAGCGGGTAGAACCAGGCAGAGAATTCCCGGCTAGCTTCTTCCCTGTGGCGGGGAAGTGCAAACGTACACGTTTTCGGCCGAAAACACTTTTTCCGGCGAAAACGAACACCACGGCTCTTTCTGAGAAAAAGCAAGCACGGAGGACGAGAATCGCTTTTGCCCTGCGTAGCGTTCCGAGCAGCGGGTAGAAATAGGCAGCGAATTCCCGGCTAGCAGCTTCCCTGTGGCGGGGAAGTGCAAACGTACACGTTTTCGGCCGAAAACGCGTTTTCCGGCGAAAACGCACACCACGGCTCTTTCTGAGAAAAAGCAAGCACGGAGGACGAGAATCGCTTTTGCCCTGCGTAGCGTTCCGGGCAGCGGGTAAAACCAGGCAGAGAATTCCCGGCTAGCAGCTTCCCTGTGGCGGGGAAGTGCAAACGTACACGTTTTCGGCCGAAAACGCGTTTTCCGGCGAAAACGCACACCACGGCTCTTTCTGAGAAAAAGCAAGCACGGAGGACGAGAATCGCTTTTGCCCTGCGTAGCGTTCCGGGCAGCGGGTAGAAATAGGCAGCGAATTCCCGGCTAGCAACTTCCCTGTGGCCGGGAAGTGCAAACGTACACATTTCCGGCCGAAAACGCGTTTTCCGGAGAAAAAGCACACCATGGCTCTCTCTGAGAAAAAGCAAGCACGGAGGACGAGAATCTCTTTTGCCCTGCGTAGCGTTCCGGGCAGCGGGTAGAACCAGGCAGAGAATTCCCGGCTAGCAGCTTTCCTGTGGCGGGGAAGTGCAAACGTACAAGTTTTCGGCCGAAAACGCGTTTTCCGGCGAAAACGCACACCACGGCTCTTTCTGAGAAAAAGCAAGCACGGAGGACGAGAATCGCTTTTGCCCTGCGTAGCGTTCCGGGCAGCGGGTAGAACCAGGCAGCGAATTCCCGGCTAGCAGCTTCCCTGTGGCCGGGAAGTGCAAAGGTACACGTTTCCGGCCGAAAACGCGTTTTCCGGAGAAAAAGCACACCATGGCTCTTTCTGAGAAAAAGTAAGCACGGAGGACGAGAATCGCTTTTGCCCTGCGTAGCGTTCCGGGCAGCGGGTAGAACCAGGCAGAGAATTCCCGGCTAGCAGCTTCCCTGTGGCGGGGAAGTGCAAACGTACACGTTTTCGGCCGAAAACACTTTTTCCGGCGAAAACGCACACCACGGCTCTTTCTGAGAAAAAGCAAGCACGGAGGACGAGAATCGCTTTTGCCCTGCGTAGCGTTCCGGGCAGCGGGTAGAACCAGGCAGAGAATTCCCGGCTAGCAGCTTCCCTGTGGCCGGGAAGTGCAAACGTACACGTTTTCGGCCGAAAACGCGTTTTCCCGCGAAAACGCACACCACGGCTCTTTCTGAGAAAAAGCAAGCACGGAGGACGAGAATCGCTTTTGCCCTGCGTAGCGTTCAGGGCAGCGGGTAGAACCAGGGAGAGAATTCCCGGCTAGCAGCTTCGCTGTGGCGGGGAAGTGCAAACGTACACGTTTTCGGCCGAAAACGCGTTTTCCGGCGAAAACGCACACCACGGCTCTTTCTGAGAAAAAGCAAGCACGGAGGACGGGAATCGCTTTTGCCCTGCGTAGCGTTCCGGGCAGCGGTTAGAACCAGGCAGAGAATTCCCGGCTAGCAGCTTCGCTGTGGCGGGGAAGTGCAAACGTACACGTTTTCGGCCGGAAACGCGTTTTCTGGCGAAAACGCACACCACGGCTCTTTCTGAGAAAAAGCAAGCACGGAGGACGAGAATCGCTTTTGCCCTTCGTAGCGTTCCGAGCAGCGGGTAGAAATAGTCAGCGAATTCCCGGCTAGCAGCTTCCCTGTGGCGGGGAAGTGCAAACGTACACGTTTTCGGCCGAAAACGCGTTTTACGGCGAAAACGCACACCACGGCTCTTTCTGAGAAAAAGCAAGCACGGAGGACGAGAATCGCTTTTGCCCTGCGTAGCGTTCCGGGCAGCGGGTAGAAATAGGCAGCGAATTCCCGGCTAGCAGCTTCCCTGTGGCCGGGAAGTGCAAACGTACACGTTTCCGGACGAAAACGCGTTTTCCGGAGAAAAAGAACACCACGGCTCTTTCTGAGAAAAAGCAAGCACGGAGGACGAGAATCGCTTTTGCCCTGCGTAGCGTTCCGGGCAGCGGGTAGAACCAGGCAGAGAATTCCCGGCTAGCAGCTTCCCTGTGGCGGGGAAGTGCAAACGTACACGTTTTCGGCCGAAAACGCGTTTTCCGGCGAAAACGCACAACACGGCTCTTTCTGAGAAAAAGCAAGCACGGAGGACAAGAATCGCTTTTGCCCTGCGTAGTGTTCCGGGCAGCGGGTAGAACCAGGCAGAGAATTCCCGGCTAGCAGCTTCCCTGTGGCGGGGAAGTGCAAACGTACACGTTTTCGGCCGAAAACACGTTTTCCGGCGAAAACGCACACCACGGCTCTTTCTGAGAAAAAGCAAGCACGGAGGACGAGAATCGCTTTTGCCCTGCGTAGCGTTCCGAGCAGCGGGTAGAAATAGGCAGTGAATTCCCGGCTAGCAGCTTCCCTGTGGCCGGGAAGTGCAAACGTACACGTTTTCGGCCGAAAACGCGTTTTCCGGCGAAAAAGCACACCACGGCTCTTTCTGAGAAAAAGCAAGCACGGAGGACGAGAATCGCTTTTGCACTGCGTAGCGTTCCGAGCAGCGGGTAGAAATAGGCAGCGAATTGCCGGCTAGCAGCTTCCCTGTGGCCGGGAAGTGCAAAGGTACACGTTTCCGGCCGAAAATGCGTTTTCCGGAGAAAAAGCACACCATGGCTCTTTCTGAGAAAAAGTAAGCACGGAGGACGAGAATCGCTTTTGCCCTGCGTAGCGTTCCGGGCAGCGGGTAGAACCAGGCAGAGAATTCCCGGCTAGCTTCTTCCCTGTGGCGGGGAAGTGCAAACGTACACGTTTTCGGCCGAAAACCCTTTTTCCGGCGAAAACGAACACCACGGCTCTTTCTGAGAAAAAGCAAGCACGGAGGAAGAGAATCGCTTTTGCCCTGCGTAGCGTTCCGAGCAGCGGGTAGAAATAGGCAGCGAATTCCCGGCTAGCAGCTTCCCTGTGGCGGGGAAGTGCAAACGTACACGTTTTCGGCCGAAAACGCGTTTTCCGGCGAAAACGCACACCACGGCTCTTTCTGAGAAAAAGCAAGCACGGAGGACGAGAATCGCTTTTGCCCTGCGTAGCGTTCCGGGCAGCGGGTAGAACCAGGCAGAGAATTCCCGGCTAGCAGCTTCCCTGTGGCGGGGAAGTGCAAACGTACACGTTTTTGGCCGAAAACGCGTTTTCCGGCGAAAACGCACACCACGGCTCTTTCTGAGAAAAAGCAAGCACGGAGGACGAGAATCGCTTTTGCCCTGCGTAGCGTTCCGGGCAGCGGGTAGAAATAGGCAGCGAATTCCCGACTAGCAACTTCCCTGTGGCCGGGAAGTGCAAACGTACACGTTTCCGGCCGAAAACGCGTTTTCCGGCGAAAAAGCACACCACGGCTCTCTCTGAGAAAAAGCAAGCACGGAGGACGAGAATCTCTTTTGCCCTGCGTAGCGTTCCGGGCAGCGGGTAGAACCAGGCAGAGAATTCCCGGCTAGCAGCTTTCCTGTGGCGGGGAAGTGCAAACGTACACGTTTTCGGCCGAAAACGCGTTTTCCGGCGAAAACGCACACCACGGCTCTTTCTGAGAAAAAGCAAGCACGGAGGACGAGAATCGCTTTTGCCCTGCGTAGCGTTCCGGGATAGCGGGTAGAACCAGGCAGCGAATTCCCGGCTAGCAGCTTCGCTGTGGCGGGGAAGTGCAAACGTACACGTTTTCGGCCGAAAACGCGTTTTCCGGCGAAAAAGCACACCACGGCTCTTTCTGAGAAAAAGCAAGCACGGAGGACGAGAATCGGTTTTGCCCTGCGTAGCGTTCCGGGCAGCGGGTAGAACCAGGCAGCGAATTCCCGTCTAGCAGCTTCCCTGTGGCGGGGAAGTGCAAACGTACACGTTTTCGGCCGAAAACGCGTTTTGCGGCGAAAACGCACACCACGGCTCTTTCTGAGAAAAAGCAAGCACGGAGGACGAGAATCTCTTTTGCCCTTCGTAGCGTTCCGAGCAGCGGGTAGAAATAGTCAGCGAATTCCCGGCTAGCAGCTTCGCTGTGGCGGGGAAGTGCAAACGTACACGTTATCGGCCGGAAACGCGTTTTCCGGCGAAAACGCACACCACGGCTCTTTCTGAGAAAAAGCAAGCACGGAGGACGAGAATCGCTTTTGCCCTTCGTAGCGTTCCGAGCAGCGGGTAGAAATAGTCAGCGAATTCCCTGCTAGCAGCTTCCCTGTGGCGGGGAAGTGCAAACGTACACGTTTTCGGCCGAAAACGTGTTTTCCGGCGAAAACGCACACCACGGCTCTTTCTGAGAAAAAGCAAGCACGGAGGACGAGAATCGCTTTTGCCCTGCGTAGCGTTCCGGGCAGCGGGTAGAACCAGGAAGAGAATTCCCGGCTAGCAGCTTCCCTGTGGCGGGGAAGTGCAAACGTACACGTTTTCGGCCGAAAACGCGTTTTCCGGCGAAAACGCACACCACGGCTCTTTCTGAGAAAAAGCAAGCACGGAGGACAAGAATCGCTTTTGCCCTGCGTAGTGTTCCGGGCAGCGGGTAGAACCAGGCAGAGAATTCCCGGCTAGCAGCTTCCCTGTGGCGGGGAAGTGCAAACGTACACGTTTTCGGCCGAAAACACGTTTTCCGGCGAAAACGCACACCACGGCTCTTTCTGAGAAAAAGCAAGCACGGAGGACGAGAATCGCTTTTGCCCTGCGTAGCGTTCCGAGCAGCGGGTAGAAATAGGCAGTGAATTCCCGTCTAGCAGCTTCCCTGTGGCCGGGAAGTGCAAACGTACACGTTTTCGGCCGAAAACGCGTTTTCCGGCGAAAAAGCACACCACGGCTCTTTCTGAGAAAAAGCAAGCACGGAGGAGGAGAATCGCTTTTGCACTGCGTAGCGTTCCGAGCACCGGGTAGAAATAGGCAGCGAATTGCCGGCTAGCAGCTTCCCTGTGGCCGGGAAGTGCAAAGGTACACGTTTCCGGCCGAAAACGCGTTTTCCGGAGAAAAAGCACACCATGGCTCTTTCTGAGAAAAAGTAAGCACGGAGGACGAGAATCGCTTTTGCCCTGCGTAGCGTTCCGGGCAGCGGGTAGAACCAGGCAGAGAATTCCCGGCTAGCAGCTTCCCTGTGGCGGGGAAGTGCAAACGTACACGTTTTCGGCCGAAAACACTTTTTCCGGCGAAAACGCACACCACGGCTCTTTCTGAGAAAAAGCAAGCACGGAGGACGAGAATCGCTTTTGCCCTGCGTAGCGTTCCGGGCAGCGGGTAGAACCAGGCAGAGAATTCCCGGCTAGCAGCTTCCCTGTGGCCGGGAAGTGCAAACGTACACGTTTTCGGCCGAAAACGCGTTTTCCGGCGAAAACGCACACCACGGCTCTTTCTGAGAAAAAGCAAGCACGGAGGACGAGAATCGCTTTTGCCCTGCGTAGCGTTCCGGGATAGCGGGTAGAACCAGGCAGCGAATTCCCGGCTAGCAGCTTCGCTGTGGCGGGGAAGTGCAAACGTACACGTTTTCGGCCGAAAACGCGTTTTCCGGCGAAAAAGCACACCACGGCTCTTTCTGAGAAAAAGCAAGCACGGAGGACGAGAATCGCTTTTGCCCTGCGTAGCGTTCCGGGCAGCGGGTAGAACCAGGCAGCGAATTCCCGTCTAGCAGCTTCCTTGTGGCGGGGAAGTGCAAACGTACACGTTTTCGGCCGAAAACGCGTTTTGCGGCGAAAACGCACACCACGGCTCTTTCTGAGAAAAAGCAAGCACGGAGGACGGGAATCGCTTTTGCCCTGCGTAGCGTTCCGGGCAGCGGTTAGAACCAGGCAGAGAATTCCCGGCTAGCAGCTTCCCTGTGGCGGGGAAGTGCAAACGTACACGTTTTCGGCCGGAAACGCGTTTTCTGGCGAAAACGCACACCACGGCTCTTTCTGAGAAAAAGCAAGCACGGAGGACGAGAATCGCTTTTGCACTGCGTAGCGTTCCGAGCAGCGGGTAGAAATAGGCAGCGAATTGCCGGCTAGCAGCTTCCCTGTGGCCGGGAAGTGCAAACGTACACGTTTCCGGCCGAAAACGCGTTTTCCGGAGAAAAAGCACACCATGGCTCTTTCTGAGAAAAAGTAAGCACGGAGGACGAGAATCGCTTTTGCCCTGCGTAGCGTTCCGGGATAGCGGGTAGAACCAGGCAGCGAATTCCCGGCTAGCAGCTTCGCTGTGGCGGGGAAGTGCAAACGTACACGTTTTCGGCCGAAAACGCGTTTTCCGGCGAAAAAGCACACCACGGCTCTTTCTGAGAAAAAGCAAGCACGGAGGACGAGAATCGCTTTTGCCCTGCGTAGCGTTCCGGGCAGCGGGTAGAACCAGGCAGAGAATTCCCGGCTAGCAGCTTCCCTGTGGCGGGGAAGTGCAAACGTACACGTTTTCGGCCGAAAACGCGTTTTGCGGCGAAAACGCACACCACGGCTCTTTCTGAGAAAAAGCAAGCACGGAGGACGAGAATCGCTTTTGCCCTTCGTAGCGTTCCGAGCAGCGGGTAGAAATAGTCAGCGAATTCCCGGCTAGCAGCTTCGCTGTGGCGGGGAAGTGCAAACGTACACGTTATCGGCCGGAAACGCGTTTTCCGGCGAAAACGCACACCACGGCTCTTTCTGAGAAAAAGCAAGCACGGAGGACGAGAATCGCTTTTGCCCTTCGTAGCGTTCCGAGCAGCGGGTAGAAATAGTCAGCGAATTCCCTGCTAGCAGCCTCCCTGTGGCGGGGAAGTGCAAACGTACACGTTTTCTGCCGAAAACGTGTTTTCCGGCGAAAACGCACACCACGGCTCTTTCTGAGTAAAAGCAAGCACGGAGGACGAGAATCGCTTTTGCCCTGCGTAGCGTTCCGGGCAGCGGGTAGAACCAGGCAGAGAATTCCCGGCTAGCAGCTTCCCTGTGGCGGGGAAGTGCAAACGTACACGTTTTCGGCCGAAAACGCGTTTTCCGGCGAAAACGCACACCACGGCTCTTTCTGAGAAAAAGCAAGCACGGAGGACAAGAATCGCTTTTGCCCTGCGTAGTGTTCCGGGCAGCGGGTAGAACCAGGCAGAGAATTCCCGGCTAGCAGCTTCCCTGTGGCGGGGAAGTGCAAACGTACACGTTTTCGGCCGAAAACACGTTTTCCGGCGAAAACGCACACCACGGCTCTTTCTGAGAAAAAGCAAGCACGGAGGACGAGAATCGCTTTTGCCCTGCGTAGCGTTCCGAGCAGCGGGTAGAAATAGGCAGTGAATTCCCGGCTAGCAGCTTCCCTGTGGCCGGGAAGTGCAAACGTACACGTTTTCGGCCGGAAACGCGTTTTCCGGCGAAAAAGCACACCACGGCTCTTTCTGAGAAAAAGCAAGCACGGAGGACGAGAATCGCTTTTGCACTGCGTAGCGCTCCGAGCAGCGGGTAGAAATAGGCAGCGAATTGCCGGCTAGCAGCTTCCCTGTGGCCGGGAAGTGCAAAGGTACACGTTTCCGGCCGAAAACGCGTTTTCCGGAGAAAAAGCACACCATGGCTCTTTCTGAGAAAAAGTAAGCACGGAGGACGAGAATCGCTTTTGCCCTGCGTAGCGTTCCGGGCAGCGGGTAGAACCAGGCAGAGAATTCCCGGCTAGCAGCTTCCCTGTGGCGGGGAAGTGCAAACGTACACGTTTTCGGCCGAAAACACTTTTTCCGGCGAAAACGCACACCACGGCTCTTTCTGAGAAAAAGCAAGCACGGAGGACGAGAATCGCTTTTGCCCTGCGTAGCGTTCCGGGCAGCGGGTAGAACCAGGCAGAGAATTCCCGGCTAGCAGCTTCCCTGTGGCCGGGAAGTGCAAACGTACACGTTTTCGGCCGAAAACGCGTTTTCCCGCGAAAACGCACACCACGGCTCTTTCTGAGAAAAAGCAAGCACGGAGGACGAGAATCGCTTTTGCCCTGCGTAGCGTTCAGGGCAGCGGGTAGAACCAGGGAGAGAATTCCCGGCTAGCAGCTTCGCTGTGGCTGGGAAGTGCAAACGTACACGTTTTCGGCCGAAAACGCGTTTTCCGGCGAAAAAGCACACCACGGCTCTTTCTGAGAAAAAGCAAGCACGGAGGACGAGAATCGCTTTTGCCCTGCGTAGCGTTCCGGGCAGCGGGTAGAACCAGGCAGAGAATTCCCGGCTAGCAGCTTCCCTGTGGCGGGGAAGTGCAAACGTACACGTTTTCGGCCGAAAACACTTTTTCCGGCGAAAACGCACTCCACGGCTCTTTCTTAGAAAAAGCAAGCACGGAGGAAGAGAATCGCTTTTGCCCTGCGTAGCGTTCCGAGCAGCGGGTAGAAATAGGCAGTGAATTCCCGGCTAGCAGCTTCCCTGTGGCCGGGAAGTGCAAACGTACACGTTTTCGGCCGAAAACGCGTTTTCCGGCGAAAAAGCACACCACGGCTCTTTATGAGAAAAAGCAAGCACGGAGGACGAGAATCGCTTTTGCACTGCGTAGCGTTCCGAGCAGCGGGTAGAAATAGGCAGCGAATTGCCGGCTAGCAGCTTCCCTGTGGCCAGGAAGTGCAAAGGTACACGTTTCCGGCCGAAAACGCGTTTTCCGGAGAAAAAGCACACCATGGCTCTTTCTGAGAAAAAGTAAGCACGGAGGACGAGAATCGCTTTTGCCCTGCGTAGCGTTCCGGGCAGCGGGTAGAACCAGGCAGAGAATTCCCGTCTAGCAGCTTCCCTGTGGCGGGGAAGTGCAAACGTACACGTTTTCGGCCGAAAACACTTTTTCCGGCGAAAACGCACACCACGGCTCTTTCTGAGAAAAAGCAAGCACGGAGGACGAGAATCGCTTTTGCCCTGCGTAGCGTTCCGGGCAGCGGGTAGAACCAGGCAGAGAATTCCCGGCTAGCAGCTTCCCTGTGGCGGGGAAGTGCAAACGTACACGTTTTCGGCCGAAAACGCGTTTTCCCGCGAAAACGCACACCACGGCTCTTTCTGAGAAAAAGCAAGCACGGAGGACGAGAATCGCTTTTGCCCTGCGTAGCGTTCCGAGCAGCGGGTAGAACCAGGGAGAGAATTCCCGGCTAGCAGCTTCGCTGTGGCGGGGAAGTGCAAACGTACACGTTTTCGGCCGAAAACTCGTTTTCCGGCGAAAAAGCACACCACGGCTCTTTCTGAGAAAAAGCAAGCACGGAGGACGAGAATCGCTTTTGCCCTGCGTAGCGTTCCGGGCAGCGGGTAGAACCAGGCAGCGAATTCCCGTCTAGCAGCTTCCTTGTGGCGGGGAAGTGCAAACGTACACGTTTTCGGCCGAAAACGCGTTTTGCGGCGAAAACGCACACCACGGCTCTTTCTGAGAAAAAGCAAGCACGGAGGACGAGAATCGCTTTTGCCCTGCGTAGCGTTCCGGGCAGCGGGTAGAACCAGGCAGAGAATTCCCGGCTAGCAGCTTCGCTGTGGCGGGGAAGTGCAAACGTACACGTTTTCGGCCGGAAACGCGTTTTCTGGCGAAAACGCACACCACGGCTCTTTCTGAGAAAAAGCAAGCACGGAGGACGAGAATCGCTTTTGCCCTTCGTAACGTTCCGAGCAGCGGGTAGAAATAGTCAGCGAATTCCCGGCTAGCAGCTTCCCTGTGGCGGGGAAGTGCAAACGTACACGTTTTCGGCCGAAAACGCGTTTTCCGGCGAAAACGCACACCACGGCTCTTTCTGAGAAAAAGCAAGCACGGAGGACGAGAATCGCTTTTGCCCTGCGTGGCGTTCCGGGCAGCGGGTAGAACCAGGCAGAGAATTCCCGGCTAGCAGCTTCCCTGTGGCCGGGAAGTGCAAACGTACACGTTTTCGGCCGAAAACGCGTTTTCCGGCGAAAAAGCACACCACGGCTCTTTCTGAGAAAAAGCAAGCACGGAGGACGAGAATCGCTTTTGCCCTGCGTAGCGTTCCGGGCAGCGGGTAGAACCAGGCAGCGAATTCCCTGCTAGCAGCTTCCCTGTGGCGGGGAAGTGCAAACGTACACGTTTTCGGCCGAAAACGCGTTTTCCGGCGAAAACGCACACCACGGCTCTTTCTGAGAAAAAGCAAGCACGGAGGACGAGAATCGCTTTTGCCCTGCGTAGCGTTCCGAGCAGCGGGTAGAAATAGGCAGCGAATTCCCGGCTAGCAGCTTCCCTGTGGTGGGGAAGTGCAAACGTACACGTTTTCGGCCGAAAACGCGTTTTCCGGCGAAAACGCACACCACGGCTCTTTCTGAGAAAAAGCAAGCACGGAGGACGAGAATCGCTTTTGCCCTGCGTAGCGTTCCGGGCAGCTGGTAGAACCAGGCAGAGAATTCCCGGCTAGCAGCTTCCCTGTGGCCGGGAAGTGCAAACGTACACGTTTTCGGCCGAAAACGCGTTTTCCCGCGAAAACGCACACCACGGCTCTTTCTGAGAAAAAGCAAGCACGGAGGACGAGAATCGCTTTTGCCCTGCGTAGCGTTCAGGGCAGCGGGTAGAACCAGGGAGAGAATTCCCGGCTAGCAGCTTCGCTGTGGCTGGGAAGTGCAAACGTACACGTTTTCGGCCGAAAACGCGTTTTCCGGCGAAAAAGCACACCACGGCTCTTTCTGAGAAAAAGCAAGCACGGAGGACGAGAATCGCTTTTGCCCTGCGTAGCGTTCCGGGCAGCGGGTAGAACCAGGCAGCGAATTCCCGTCTAGCAGCTTCCTTGTGGCGGGGAAGTGCAAACGTACACGTTTTCGGCCGAAAACGCGTTTTGCGGCGAAAACGCACACCACGGCTCTTTCTGAGAAAAAGCAAGCACGGAGGACGGGAATCGCTTTTGCCCTGCGTAGCGTTCCGGGCAGCGGTTAGAACCAGGCAGAGAATTCCCGGCTAGCAGCTTCCCTGTGGCGGGGAAGTGCAAACGTACACGTTTTCGGCCGGAAACGCGTTTTCTGGCGAAAACGCACACCACGGCTCTTTCTGAGAAAAAGCAAGCACGGAGGACGAGAATCGCTTTTGCACTGCGTAGCGTTCCGAGCAGCGGGTAGAAATAGGCAGCGAATTGCCGGCTAGCAGCTTCCCTGTGGCCGGGAAGTGCAAACGTACACGTTTCCGGCCGAAAACGCGTTTTCCGGAGAAAAAGCACACCATGGCTCTTTCTGAGAAAAAGTAAGCACGGAGGACGAGAATCGCTTTTGCCCTGCGTAGCGTTCCGGGATAGCGGGTAGAACCAGGCAGCGAATTCCCGGCTAGCAGCTTCGCTGTGGCGGGGAAGTGCAAACGTACACGTTATCGGCCGGAAACGCGTTTTCCGGCGAAAACGCACACCACGGCTCTTTCTGAGAAAAAGCAAGCACGGAGGACGAGAATCGCTTTTGCCCTTCGTAGCGTTCCGAGCAGCGGGTAGAAATAGTCAGCGAATTCCCTGCTAGCAGCTTCCCTGTGGCGGGGAAGTGCAAACGTACACGTTTTCTGCCGAAAACGTGTTTTCCGGCGAAAACGCACACCACGGCTCTTTCTGAGTAAAAGCAAGCACGGAGGATGAGAATCGCTTTTGCCCTGCGTAGCGTTCCGGGCAGCGGGTAGAACCAGGCAGAGAATTCCCGGCTAGCAGCTTCCCTGTGGCGGGGAAGTGCAAACGTACACGTTTTCGGCCGAAAACGCGTTTTCCGGCGAAAACGCACACCACGGCTCTTTCTGAGAAAAAGCAAGCACGGAGGACAAGAATCGCTTTTGCCCTGCGTAGTGTTCCGGGCAGCGGGTAGAACCAGGCAGAGAATTCCCGGCTAGCAGCTTCCCTGTGGCGGGGAAGTGCAAACGTACACGTTTTCGGCCGAAAACACGTTTTCCGGCGAAAACGCACACCACGGCTCTTTCTGAGAAAAAGCAAGCACGGAGGACGAGAATCGCTTTTGCCCTGCGTAGCGTTCCGAGCAGCGGGTAGAAATAGGCAGTGAATTCCCGGCTAGCAGCTTCCCTGTGGCCGGGAAGTGCAAACGTACACGTTTTCGGCCGGAAACGCGTTTTCCGGCGAAAAAGCACACCACGGCTCTTTCTGAGAAAAAGCAAGCACGGAGGACGAGAATCGCTTTTGCACTGCGTAGCGCTCCGAGCAGCGGGTAGAAATAGGCAGCGAATTGCCGGCTAGCAGCTTCCCTGTGGCCGGGAAGTGCAAAGGTACACGTTTCCGGCCGAAAACGCGTTTTCCGGAGAAAAAGCACACCATGGCTCTTTCTGAGAAAAAGTAAGCACGGAGGACGAGAATCGCTTTTGCCCTGCGTAGCGTTCCGGGCAGCGGGTAGAACCAGGCAGAGAATTCCCGGCTAGCAGCTTCCCTGTGGCGGGGAAGTGCAAACGTACACGTTTTCGGCCGAAAACACTTTTTCCGGCGAAAACGCACACCACGGCTCTTTCTGAGAAAAAGCAAGCACGGAGGACGAGAATCGCTTTTGCCCTGCGTAGCGTTCCGGGCAGCGGGTAGAACCAGGCAGAGAATTCCCGTCTAGCAGCTTCCCTGTGGCCGGGAAGTGCAAACGTACACGTTTTCGGCCGAAAACGCGTTTTCCCGCGAAAACGCACACCACGGCTCTTTCTGAGAAAAAGCAAGCACGGAGGACGAGAATCGCTTTTGCCCTGCGTAGCGTTCAGGGCAGCGGGTAGAACCAGGGAGAGAATTCCCGGCTAGCAGCTTCGCTGTGGCTGGGAAGTGCAAACGTACACGTTTTCGGCCGAAAACGCGTTTTCCGGCGAAAAAGCACACCACGGCTCTTTCTGAGAAAAAGCAAGCACGGAGGACGAGAATCGCTTTTGCCCTGCGTAGCGTTCCGGGCAGCGGGTAGAACCAGGCAGAGAATTCCCGGCTAGCAGCTTCCCTGTGGCGGGGAAGTGCAAACGTACACGTTTTCGGCCGAAAACACTTTTTCCGGCGAAAACGCACTCCACGGCTCTTTCTGAGAAAAAGCAAGCACGGAGGAAGAGAATCGCTTTTGCCCTGCGTAGCGTTCCGAGCAGCGGGTAGAAATAGGCAGTGAATTCCCGGCTAGCAGCTTCCCTGTGGCCGGGAAGTGCAAACGTACACGTTTTCGGCCGAAAACGCGTTTTCCGGCGAAAAAGCACACCACGGCTCTTTCTGAGAAAAAGCAAGCACGGAGGACGAGAATCGCTTTTGCACTGCGTAGCGTTCCGAGCAGCGGGTAGAAATAGGCAGCGAATTGCCGGGTAGCAGCTTCCCTGTGGCCGGGAAGTGCAAAGGTACACGTTTCCGCCCGAAAACGCGTTTTCCGGAGAAAAAGCACACCATGGCTCTTTCTGAGAAAAAGTAAGCACGGAGGACGAGAATCGCTTTTGCCCTGCGTAGCGTTCCGGGCAGCGGGTAGAACCAGGCAGAGAATTCCCGTCTAGCAGCTTCCCTGTGGCGGGGAAGTGCAAACGTACACGTTTTCGGCCGAAAACACTTTTTCCGGCGAAAACGCACACCACGGCTCTTTCTGAGAAAAAGCAAGCACGGAGGACGAGAATCGCTTTTGCCCTGCGTAGCGTTCCGGGCAGCGGGTAGAACCAGGCAGAGAATTCCCGGCTAGCAGCTTCCCTGTGGCGGGGAAGTGCAAACGTACACGTTTTCGGCCGAAAACGCGTTTTCCCGCGAAAACGCACACCACGGCTCTTTCTGAGAAAAAGCAAGCACGGAGGACGAGAATCGCTTTTGCCCTGCGTAGCGTTCCGAGCAGCGGGTAGAACCAGGGAGAGAATTCCCGGCTAGCAGCTTCCCTGTGGCGGGGAAGTGCAAACGTACACGTTTTCGGCCGAAAACTCGTTTTCCGGCGAAAAAGCACACCACGGCTCTTTCTGAGAAAAAGCAAGCACGGAGGACGAGAATCGCTTTTGCCCTGCGTAGCGTTCCGGGCAGCGGGTAGAACCAGGCAGCGAATTCCCGTCTAGCAGCTTCCTTGTGGCGGGGAAGTGCAAACGTACACGTTTTCGGCCGAAAACGCGTTTTGCGGCGAAAACGCACACCACGGCTCTTTCTGAGAAAAAGCAAGCACGGAGGACGAGAATCGCTTTTGCCCTGCGTAGCGTTCCGGGCAGCGGGTAGAACCAGGCAGAGAATTCCCGGCTAGCAGCTTCGCTGTGGCGGGGAAGTGCAAACGTACACGTTTTCGGCCGGAAACGCGTTTTCTGGCGAAAACGCACACCACGGCTCTTTCTGAGAAAAAGCAAGCACGGAGGACGAGAATCGCTTTTGCCCTTCGTAACGTTCCGAGCAGCGGGTAGAAATAGTCAGCGAATTCCCGGCTAGCAGCTTCCCTGTGGCGGGGAAGTGCAAACGTACACGTTTTCGGCCGAAAACGCGTTTTCCGGCGAAAACGCACACCACGGCTCTTTCTGAGAAAAAGCAAGCACGGAGGACGAGAATCGCTTTTGCCCTGCGTGGCGTTCCGGGCAGCGGGTAGAACCAGGCAGAGAATTCCCGGCTAGCAGCTTCCCTGTGGCCGGGAAGTGCAAACGTACACGTTTTCGGCCGAAAACGCGTTTTCCGGCGAAAAAGCACACCACGGCTCTTTCTGAGAAAAAGCAAGCACGGAGGACGAGAATCGCTTTTGCCCTGCGTAGCGTTCCGGGCAGCGGGTAGAACCAGGCAGCGAATTCCCTGCTAGCAGCTTCCCTGTGGCGGGGAAGTGCAAACGTACACGTTTTCGGCCGAAAACGCGTTTTCCGGCGAAAACGCACACCACGGCTCTTTCTGAGAAAAAGCAAGCACGGAGGACGAGAATCGCTTTTGCCCTGCGTAGCGTTCCGAGCAGCGGGTAGAAATAGGCAGCGAATTCCCGGCTAGCAGCTTCCCTGTGGTGGGGAAGTGCAAACGTACACGTTTTCGGCCGAAAACGCGTTTTCCGGCGAAAACGCACACCACGGCTCTTTCTGAAAAAAAGCAAGCACGGAGGACGAGAATCGCTTTTGCCCAGCGTAGCGTTCTGAGCAGCGGGTAGAAATAGGCAGCGAATTGCCGGCTAGCAGCTTTCCTGTGGCGGGGAAGTGCAAACGTACACGTTTTCGGCCGAAAACGCGTTTTCCCGCGAAAACGCACACCACGGCTCTTTCTGAGAAAAAGCAAGCACGGAGGACGAGAATCGCTTTTGCCCTGCGTAGCGTTCCGGGCAGCGGGTAGAACCAGGCAGAGAATTCCCGGCTAGCAGCTTCCCTGTGGCCGGGAAGTGCAAACGTACACGTTTTCGGCCGAAAACGCGTTTTACTGCGAAATCGCACACCACGGCTCTTTCTGAGAAAAAGCAAGCACGGAGGACGAGAATCGCTTTTGCCCTGCGTAGCGTTCCGGGCAGCGGGTAGAACCAGGCAGAGAATTCCCGGCTAGCAGCTTCCCTGTGGCGGGGAAGTGCAAACGTACACGTTTTCGGCCGAAAACACGTTTTCCGGCGAAAACGCACACCACGGCTCTTTCTGAGAAAAAGCAAGCACGGAGGACGAGAATCGCTTTTGCCCTGCGTAGCGTTCCGAGCAGCGGGTAGAAATAGGCAGCGAATTCCCGGCTAGCAGCTTCCCTGTGGCGGGGAAGTGCAAACGTACACGTTTTCGGCCGAAAACGCGTTTTCCGGCGAAAACGCACAACACGGCTCTTTCTGAGAAAAAGCAAGCACGGAGGACGAGAATCGCTTTTGCCCTGCGTAGTGTTCCGGGCAGCGGGTAGAACCAGGCAGAGAATTCCCGGCTAGCAGCTTCCCTGTGGCCGGGAAGTGAAAAGCTACACGTTTTCGGCCGAAAACGCGTTTTCCGGCGAAAACGCACACCACGGCTCTTTCTGAGAAAAAGCAAGCACGGAGGACGAGAATAGCTTTTGCCCTGCGTAGCGTTCCGGGCAGAGGGTAGAACCAGGCAGAGAATTCCCGGCTAGCAGCTTCCCTGTGGCCGGGAAGTGCAAACGTACACGTTTTCGGCCGAAAACGCGTTTTGCGGCGAAAACGCACACCACGGCTCTTTCTGAGAAAAAGCAAGCACGGAGGACGAGAATCGCTTTTGCCCTGCGTAGCGTTCCGGGCAGCGGGTAGAACCAGGCAGAGAATTCCCGGCTAGCAGCTTCCCTGTGGCGGGGAAGTGCAAACGTACACGTTTTCGGCCGAAAACACGTTTTGCGGCGAAAACGCACACCACGGCTCTTTCTGAGAAAAAGCAAGCACGGAGGACGAGAATCGCTTTTGCCCTGCGTAGCGTTCCGGGCAGCGGGTATAAATAGGCAGCGAATTCCCGGCTAGCAGCTTCCCTGTGGCCGGGAAGTGCAAAAGTACACGTTTTCGGCCGAAAACGCGTTTTCCGGCGAAAACGCACACCACGGCTCTTTCTGAGAAAAAGCAAGCACGGAGGACGAGAATCGCTTTTGCCCTGCGTAGCGTTCCGGGCAGCGGGTAGAACCAGGCAGAGAATTCCCGGCTAGCAGCTTTGCTGTGGCGGGGAAGTGCAAACGTACACGTTTTCGGCCGAAAACGCGTTTTCCGGCGAAAACGCACACCACGGCTCTTTCTGAGAAAAAGCAAGCACGGAGGACGAGAATCGCTTTTGCCCTGCGTAGCGTTCCGGGCAGCGGGTAGAACCAGGCAGAGAATTCCCGGCTAGCAGCTTCCCTGTGGCCGGGAAGTGCAAACGTACACGTTTTCGTCCGGAAACGCGTTTTGCGGCGAAAACGCACACCACGGCTCTTTCTGAGAAAAAGCAAGCACGGAGGACGAGAATCGCTTTTGCCCTGCGTAGCGTTCCGAGCAGCGGGTAGAAATAGTCAACGAATTGCCGGCTAGCAGCTTCCCTGTGGCCGGGAAGTGCAAACGTACACGTTTTCGGCCGAAAACGCGTTTTCCGGCGAAAACGCACACCACGGCTCTTTCTGAGAAAAAGCAAGCACGGAGGACGAGAATCGCTTTTGCCCTGCGTAGCGTTCCGGGCAGCGGGTAGAACCAGGCAGAAAATTCCCGGCTAGCAGCTTCCCTGTGGCCGGGAAGTGCAAACGTACACGTTTTCGGCCGAAAACGCGTTTTACGGCGAAAACGCACACCACGGCTCTTTCTGAGAAAAAGCAAGCACGGAGGACGAGAATCGCTTTTGCCCTGAGTAGCGTTCCGGGCAGCGGGTAGAACCAGGCAGAGAATTCCCGGCTAGCAGCTTCCCTGTGGCGGGGAAGTGCAAACGTACACGTTTTCGGCCGAAAACGCGTTTTGCGGCGAAAACGCACACCACGGCTCTTTCTGAGAAAAAGCAAGCACGGAGGACGAGAATCGCTTTTGCCCTGCGTAGCGTTCCGAGCAGCGGGTAGAAATAGGCAGCGAATTCCCGGCTAGCAGCTTCCCTGTGGTGGGGAAGTGCAAACGTACACGTTTTCGGCCGAAAACGCGTTTTCCGGCGAAAAAGCACGCCACGGCTCTTTCTGAGAAAAAGCAAGCACGGAGGACAAGAATCGCTTTTGCCCTGCGTAGCGTTCCGGTCAGCGGGTAGAACCAGGCAGAGAATTCCCGGCTAGCAGATTCCCTGTGGCGGGGAAGTGCAAACGTACACGTTTTCGGCCGAAAACGCGTTTTCCGGCGAAAACGCACACCACGGCTCTTTCTGAGAAAAAGCAAGCACGGAGGACGAGAATCGCTTTTGCCCTGCGTAGCGTTCCGGGCAGCGGGTAGAACCAGGAAGAAAATTCCTGCCTAGCAGCTTCCCTGTGGCCGGGAAGTGCAAAGGTACACGTTTTCAGCCGAAAACGTGTTTTCCGGCGAAAACGCACACCACGGCTCTTTCTGAGAAAAAGCAAGCACGGAGGACGAGAATCGCTTTTGCCCTGCGTAGCGTTCCGGGCAGCGGGTAGAACCAGGCAGAAAATTCCCGGCTAGCAGCTTCCCTGTGGCCGGGAAGTGCAAACGTACACGTTTTCGGCCGAAAACGCGTTTTGCGGCGAAAACGCACACCACGGCTCTTTCTGAGAAAAAGCAAGCACGGAGGACGAGAATCGCTTTTGCCCTGCGTAGCGTTCCGGGCAGCGGGTAGAACCAGGCAGAGAATTCCCGGCTAGCAGCTTCCCTGTGGCCGGGAAGTGCAAACGTACACGTTTTCGGCCGAAAACGCGTTTTGCGGCGAAAACGCACACCACGGCTCTTTCTGAGAAAAAGCAAGCACGGAGGACGAGAATCGGTTTTGCCCTGCGTAGCGTTACGAGCAGCGGGTAGAACCAGGCAGAGAATTCCCGGCTAGCAGCTTCCCTGTGGCGGGGAAGTGCAAACGTACACGTTTTCGGCCGAAAACTTGTTTTCTGGCGAAAACGCACACCACGGCTCTTTCTGAGAAAAAGCAAGCACGGAGGACGAGAATCGCTTTTACCCTGCGTAGCGTTCTGAGCAGCGGGTAGAAATAGGCAGCGAATTCCCAACTAGCAGCTTCCCTGTGGCGGGGAAGTGCAAATGTACACGTTTTCGGCCGAAAACGCGTTTTGCGGCGAAAACGCACACCACGGCTCTTTCTGAGAAAAAGCAAGCACGGAGGACGAGAATCGCTTTTACCCTGCGTAGCGTTCTGAGCAGCGGGTAGAAATAGGCAGCAAATTCCCGGCTAGCAGCTTCCCTGTGGCGGGGAACTGCAAATGTACACGTTTTCGGCCGAAAACGCGTTTTCCGGCGAAAACGCACACCACGGCTCTTTCCGAGAAAGAGCAAGCACGGAGGACGAGAATCGCTTTTGCCCTGCGTAGCGTTCCGGGCAGCGGGTAGAACCAGGCAGAGAATTCCCGGCTAGCATCTTCCCTGTGGCCGGGAAGTGAAAAGCTACACGTTTTCGGCCGAAAACGCGTTTTCCGGCGAAAACGCACACCACGGCTCTTTCTGAGAAAAAGCAAGCACGGAGGACGAGAATCGCTTTTGCCCAGCGTAGCGTTCTGAGCAGCGGGTAGAAATAGGCAGCGAATTGCCGGCTAGCAGCTTCCCTGTGGCCGGGAAGTGCAAACGTACACGTTTCCGGCCGAAAACGCGTTTTCCGGAGAAAAAGCACACCACGGCTCTTTCTGAGAAAAAGCAAGCACGGAGGACGAGAATTGCTTTTGCCCTGAGTAGCGTTCCGGGCAGCGGGTAGAACCAGGCAGAGAATTCCCGCCTAGCAGCTTCCCTGTGGCCGGGAAGTGCAAACGTACACGTTTCCGGCCGAAAACGCGTTTTCCGGCGAAAACGCACACCACGGCTCTTTCTGAGAAAAAGCAAGCACGGAGGACGAGAATCGCTTTTGCCCTGCGTAGCGTTCCGGGCAGCGGGTAGAAATAGGCAGCGAATTCCCGGCTAGCAGCTTCCCTGTGGCCGGGAAGTGCAAACGTACACGTTTTCGGCCGAAAACGCGTTTTCCAGCGAAAACGCACACCACGGCTCTTTCTGAGAAAAAGCAAGCACGGAGGACGAGAATCGCTTTTGCCCTGCGTAGCGTTCCGGGCAGCGGGTAGAACGAGGCAGAGAATTCCCTGCTAGCAGCTTCGCTGTGGCGGGGAAGTGCAAACGTACACGTTTTCGGCCGAAAACGCGTTTTCCGGCGAAAACGCACACCACGGCTCTTTCTGAGAAAAAGCAAGCACGGAGGACGAGAATCGCTTTTGCCCAGCGTAGCGTTCCGGGCAGCGGGTAGAACCAGGCAGAGAATTCCCGGCTAGCAGCTTCCCTGTGGCGGGGAAGTGCAAACGTACACGTTTTCGGCCGAAAACGCGTTTTCCGGCGAAAAAGCACACCATGGCTCTTTCTGAGAAAAAGCAGGCACGGAGGACGAGAATCGCTTTTACCCTGCGTAGCGTTCCGGGCAGCGGGTAGAACCAGGCAGAGAATTCCCGGCTAGCAGCTTCCCTGTGGCCGGGAAGTGCAAACGTACACGTTTTCGGCCGAAAACGCGTTTTGCGGCGAAAACGCACACCACGGCTCTTTCTGAGAAAAAGCAAGCACGGAGGACGAGAATCGCTTTTGCCCTGCGTAGCGTTCCGGGCAGCGGGTAGAACCAGGCAGAGAATTCCCGGCTAGCAGCTTCCCTGTGGCGGGGAAGTGCAAACGTACACGTTTTCGGCCGAAAACACGTTTTGCGGCGAAAACGCACACCACGGCTCTTTCTGAGAAAAAGCAAGCACGGAGGACGAGAATCGCTTTTGCCCTGCGTAGCGTTCCGGGCAGCGGGTATAAATAGGCAGCGAATTCCCGGCTAGCAGCTTCCCTGTGGCCGGGAAGTGCAAACGTACACGTTTTCGGCCGAAAACGCGTTTTGCGGCGAAAACGCACACCACGGCTCTTTCTGAGAAAAAGCAAGCACGGAGGACGAGAATCGCTTTTGCCCTGCGTAGCGTTCCGGGCAGCGGGTAGAACCAGGCAGAGAATTCCCGGCTAGCAGCTTTGCTGTGGCGGGGAAGTGCAAACGTACACGTTTTCGGCCGAAAACGCGTTTTCCGGCGAAAACGCACACCACGGCTCTTTCTGAGAAAAAGCAAGCACGGAGGACGAGAATCGCTTTTGCCCTGCGTAGCGTTCCGGGCAGCGGGTAGAACCAGGCAGAGAATTCCCGGCTAGCAGCTTTGCTGTGGCGGGGAAGTGCAAACGTACACGTTTTCGACCGGAAACGCGTTTTGCGGCGAAAACGCACACCACGGCTCTTTCTGAGAAAAAGCAAGCACGGAGGACGAGAATCGCTTTTGCCCTGCGTAGCGTTCCGAGCAGCGGGTAGAAATAGTCAACGAATTGCCGGCTAGCAGCTTCCCTGTGGCCGGGAAGTGCAAACGTACACCTTTTCGGCCGAAAACGCGTTTTCCGGCGAAAACGCACACCACGGCTCTTTCTGAGAAAAAGCAAGCACGGAGGACGAGAATCGCTTTTGCCCTGCGTAGCGTTCCGGGCAGCGGGTAGAACCAGGCAGAAAATTCCCGGCTAGCAGCTTCCCTGTGGCCGGGAAGTGCAAACGTACACGTTTTCGGCCGAAAACGCGTTTTACGGCGAAAACGCACACCACGGCTCTTTCTGAGAAAAAGCAAGCACGGAGGACGAGAATCGCTTTTGCCCTGCGTAGCGTTCCGGGCAGCGGGTAGAACCAGGCAGAGAATTCCCGGCTAGCAGCTTCCCTGTGGCGGGGAAGTGCAAACGTACACGTTTTCGGCCGAAAACGCGTTTTGCGGCGAAAACGCACACCACGGCTCTTTCTGAGAAAAAGCAAGCACGGAGGACGAGAATCGCTTTTGCCCTGCGTAGCGTTCCGAGCAGCGGGTAGAAATAGGCAGCGAATTCCCGGCTAGCAGCTTCCCTGTGGTGGGGAAGTGCAAACGTACACGTTTTCGGCCGAAAACGCGTTTTCCGGCGAAAAAGCACACCACGGCTCTTTCTGAGAAAAAGCAAGCACGGAGGACAAGAATCGCTTTTGCCCTGCGTAGCGTTCCGGTCAGCGGGTAGAACCAGGCAGAGAATTCCCGGCTAGCAGCTTCCCTGTGGCGGGGAAGTGCAAACGTACACGTTTTCGGCCGAAAACGCGTTTTGCGGCGAAAACGCACACCACGGCTCTTTCTGAGAAAAAGCAAGCACGGAGGACGAGAATCGCTTTTGCCCTGCGTAGCGTTCCGGGCAGCGGGTAGAACCAGGAAGAAAATTCCTGCCTAGCAGCTTCCCTGTGGCCGGGAAGTGCAAAGGTACACGTTTTCAGCCGAAAACGTGTTTTCCGGCGAAAACGCACACCACGGCTCTTTCTGAGAAAAAGCAAGCACGGAGGACGAGAATCGCTTTTGCCCTGCGTAGCGTTCCGGGCAGCGGGTAGAACCAGGCAGAAAATTCCCGGCTAGCAGCTTCCCTGTGGCCGGGAAGTGCAAACGTACACGTTTTCGGCCGAAAACGCGTTTTGCGGCGAAAACGCACACCACGGCTCTTTCTGAGAAAAAGCAAGCACGGAGGACGAGAATCGCTTTTGCCCTGCGTAGCGTTCCGGGCAGCGGGTAGAACCAGGCAGAGAATTCCCGGCTAGCAGCTTCCCTGTGGCCGGGAAGTGCAAACGTACACGTTTTCGGCCGAAAACGCGTTTTGCGGCGAAAACGCACACCACGGCTCTTTCTGAGAAAAAGCAAGCACGGAGGACGAGAATCGGTTTTGCCCTGCGTAGCGTTACGAGCAGCGGGTAGAACCAGGCAGAGAATTCCCGGCTAGCAGCTTCCCTGTGGCGGGGAAGTGCAAACGTACACGTTTTCGGCCGAAAACTTGTTTTCTGGCGAAAACGCACACCACGGCTCTTTCTGAGAAAAAGCAAGCACGGAGGACGAGAATCGCTTTTACCCTGCGTAGCGTTCTGAGCAGCGGGTAGAAATAGGCAGCGAATTCCCGGCTAGCAGCTTCCCTGTGGCGGGGAAGTGCAAATGTACACGTTTTCGGCCGAAAACGCGTTTTGCGGCGAAAACGCACACCACGGCTCTTTCTGAGAAAAAGCAAGCACGGAGGACGAGAATCGCTTTTACCCTGCGTAGCGTTCTGAGCAGCGGGTAGAAATAGGCAGCAAATTCCCGGCTAGCAGCTTCCCTGTGGCGGGGAACTGCAAATGTACACGTTTTCGGCCGAAAACGCGTTTTCCGGCGAAAACGCACACCACGGCTCTTTCCGAGAAAGAGCAAGCACGGAGGACGAGAATCGCTTTTGCCCTGCGTAGCGTTCCGGGCAGCGGGTAGAACCAGGCAGAGAATTCCCGGCTAGCATCTTCCCTGTGGCCGGGAAGTGAAAAGCTACACGTTTTCGGCCGAAAACGCGTTTTCCGGCGAAAACGCACACCACGGCTCTTTCTGAGAAAAAGCAAGCACGGAGGACGAGAATCGCTTTTGCCCAGCGTAGCGTTCTGAGCAGCGGGTAGAAATAGGCAGCGAATTGCCGGCTAGCAGCTTCCCTGTGGCCGGGAAGTGCAAACGTACACGTTTCCGGCCGAAAACGCGTTTTCCGGAGAAAAAGCACACCACGGCTCTTTCTGAGAAAAAGCAAGCACGGAGGACGAGAATTGCTTTTGCCCTGAGTAGCGTTCCGGGCAGCGGGTAGAACCAGGCAGAGAATTCCCGGCTAGCAGCTTCCCTGTGGCGGGGAAGTGCAAACGTACACGTTTTCGGCCGAAAACACGTTTTCCGGCGAAAACGCACACCACGGCTCTTTCTGAGAAAAAGCAAGCACGGAGGACGAGAATCGCTTTTGCCCTGCGTAGCGTTCCGGGCAGCGGGTAGAAATAGGCAGCGAATTCCCGGCTAGCAGCTTCCCTGTGGCCGGGAAGTGCAAACGTACACGTTTTCAGCCGAAAATGCGTTTTCCAGCGAAAACGCACACCACGGCTCTTTCTGAGAAAAAGCAAGCACGGAGGACGAGAATCGCTTTTGCCCTGCGTAGCGTTCCGGGCAGCGGGTAGAACGAGGCAGAGAATTCCCTGCTAGCAGCTTCGCTGTGGCGGGGAAGTGCAAACGTACACGTTTTCGGCCGAAAACGCGTTTTCCGGCGAAAACGCACACCACGGCTCTTTCTGAGAAAAAGCAAGCACGGAGGACGAGAATCGCATTTGCCCAGCGTAGCGTTCCGGGCAGCGGGTAGAACCAGGCAGAGAATTCCCGGCTAGCATCTTCCCTGTGGCGGGGAAGTGCAAACGTACACGTTTTCGGCCGAAAACGCGTTTTCCGGCGAAAAAGCACACCAGGGCTCTTTCTGAGAAAAAGCAGGCACGGAGGACGAGAATCGCTTTTACCCTGCGTAGCGTTCCGGGCAGCGGGTAGAACCAGGCAGAGAATTCCCGGCTAGCAGCTTCCCTGTGGCCGGGAAGTGCAAACGTACACGTTTTCGGCCGAAAACGCGTTTTGCGGCGAAAACGCACACCACGGCTCTTTCTGAGAAAAAGCAAGCACGGAGGACGAGAATCGCTTTTGCCCTGCGTAGCGTTCCGGGCAGCGGGTAGAACCAGGCAGAGAATTCCCGGCTAGCAGCTTCCCTGTGGCGGGGAAGTGCAAACGTACACGTTTTCGGCCGAAAACACGTTTTGCGGCGAAAACGCACACCACGGCTCTTTCTGAGAAAAAGCAAGCACGGAGGACGAGAATCGCTTTTGCCCTGCGTAGCGTTCCGGGCAGCGGGTATAAATAGGCAGCGAATTCCCGGCTAGCAGCTTCCCTGTGGCCGGGAAGTGCAAACGTACACGTTTTCGGCCGAAAACGCGTTTTCCGGCGAAAACGCACACCACGGCTCTTTCTGAGAAAAAGCAAGCACGGAGGACGAGAATCGCTTTTGCCCTGCGTAGCGTTCCGGGCAGCGGGTAGAACCAGGCAGAGAATTCCCGGCTAGCAGCTTTGCTGTGGCGGGGAAGTGCAAACGTACACGTTTTCGGCCGAAAACGCGTTTTCCGGCGAAAACGCACACCACGGCTCTTTCTGAGAAAAAGCAAGCACGGAGGACGAGAATCGCTTTTGCCCTGCGTAGCGTTCCGGGCAGCGGGTAGAACCAGGCAGAGAATTCCCGGCTAGCAGCTTCCCTGTGGCGGGGAAGTGCAAACGTACACGTTTTCGGCCGGAAACGCGTTTTGCGGCGAAAACGCACACCACGGCTCTTTCTGAGAAAAAGCAAGCACGGAGGACGAGAATCGCTTTTGCCCTGCGTAGCGTTCCGAGCAGCGGGTAGAAATAGTCAACGAATTGCCGGCTAGCAGCTTCCCTGTGGCCGGGAAGTGCAAACGTACACGTTTTCGGCCGAAAACGCGTTTTCCGGCGAAAACGCACACCACGGCTCTTTCTGAGAAAAAGCAAGCACGGAGGACGAGAATCGCTTTTGCCCTGCGTAGCGTTCCGGGCAGCGGGTAGAACCAGGCAGAAAATTCCCGGCTAGCAGCTTCCCTGTGGCCGGGAAGTGCAAACGTACACGTTTTCGGCCGAAAAAGCGTTTTACGGCGAAAACGCACACCACGGCTCTTTCTGAGAAAAAGCAAGCACGGAGGACGAGAATCGCTTTTGCCCTGCGTAGCGTTCCGGGCAGCGGGTAGAACCAGGCAGAGAATTCCCGGCTAGCAGCTTCCCTGTGGCGGGGAAGTGCAAACGTACACGTTTTCGGCCGAAAACGCGTTTTGCGGCGAAAACGCACACCACGGCTCTTTCTGAGAAAAAGCAAGCACGGAGGACGAGAATCGCTTTTGCCCTGCGTAGCGTTCCGAGCAGCGGGTAGAAATAGGCAGCGAATTCCCGGCTAGCAGCTTCCCTGTGGTGGGGAAGTGCAAACGTACACGTTTTCGGCCGAAAACGCGTTTTCCGGCGAAAAAGCACACCACGGCTCTTTCTGAGAAAAAGCAAGCACGGAGGACAAGAATCGCTTTTGCCCTACGTAGCGTTCCGGTCAGCGGGTAGAACCAGGCAGAGAATTCCCGGCTAGCAGCTTCCCTGTGGCGGGGAAGTGCAAACGTACACGTTTTCGGCCGAAAACGCGTTTTCCGGCGAAAACGCACACCACGGCTCTTTCTGAGAAAAAGCAAGCACGGAGGACGAGAATCGCTTTTGCCCTGCGTAGCGTTCCGGGCAGCGGGTAGAACCAGGAAGAAAATTCCTGCCTAGCAGCTTCCCTGTGGCCGGGAAGTGCAAAGGTACACGTTTTCAGCCGAAAACGTGTTTTCCGGCGAAAACGCACACCACGGCTCTTTCTGAGAAAAAGCAAGCACGGAGGACGAGAATCGCTTTTGCCCTGCGTAGCGTTCCGGGCAGCGGGTAGAACCAGGCAGAAAATTCCCGGCTAGCAGCTTCCCTGTGGCCGGGAAGTGCAAACGTACACGTTTTCGGCCGAAAACGCGTTTTGCGGCGAAAACGCACACCACGGCTCTTTCTGAGAAAAAGCAAGCACGGAGGACGAGAATCGCTTTTGCCCTGCGTAGCGTTCCGGGCAGCGGGTAGAACCAGGCAGAGAATTCCCGGCTAGCAGCTTCCCTGTGGCCGGGAAGTGCAAACGTACACGTTTTCGGCCGAAAACGCGTTTTGCGGCGAAAACGCACACCACGGCTCTTTCTGAGAAAAAGCAAGCACGGAGGACGAGAATCGGTTTTGCCCTGCGTAGCGTTCCGAGCAGCGGGTAGAACCAGGCAGAGAATTCTCGGCTAGCAGCTTCCCTGTGGCGGGGAAGTGCAAACGTACACGTTTTCGGCCGAAAACTTGTTTTCTGGCGAAAACGCACACCACGGCTCTTTCTGAG
The DNA here is from genome assembly GCF_965140245.1 of Athene noctua. Taxonomy (NCBI): domain Eukaryota; kingdom Metazoa; phylum Chordata; class Aves; order Strigiformes; family Strigidae; genus Athene; species Athene noctua. Next base: position 177,236 of record NW_027437650.1, on the reverse strand, counting down.
AAAAAGCAAGCACGGAGGACGAGAATCGCTTTTACCCTGCGTAGCGTTCTGAGCAGCGGGTAGAAATAGGCAGCGAATTCCCGACTAGCAGCTTCCCTGTGGCGGGGAAGTGCAAATGTACACGTTTTCGGCCGAAAACGCGTTTTGCGGCGAAAACGCACACCACGGCTCTTTCTGAGAAAAAGCAAGCACGGAGGACGAGAATCGCTTTTGCCCTGCGTAGCGTTCCGGGCAGCGGGTATAAATAGGCAGCGAATTCCCGGCTAGCAGCTTCCCTGTGGCCGGGAAGTGCAAAAGTACACGTTTTCGGCCGAAAACGCGTTTTGCGGCGAAAACGCACACCACGGCTCTTTCTGAGAAAAAGCAAGCACGGAGGACGAGAATCGCTTTTGCCCTGCGTAGCGTTCCGGGCAGCGGGTAGAACCAGGCAGAGAATTCCCGGCTAGCAGCTTCCCTGTGGCGGGGAAGTGCAAACGTACACGTTTTCGGCCGAAAACGCGTTTTCCGGCAGAAAACGCACACCACGGCTCTTTCTGAGAAAAAGCAAGCACGGAGGACGAGAATCGCTTTTGCCCTGCGTAGCGTTCCGAGCAGCGGGTAGAAATAGTAAAAGAATTGCCGGCTAGCAGCTTCCCTGTGGCCGGGAAGTGCAAACGTACACGTTTTCGGCCGAAAACGCGTTTTCCGGCGAAAACGCACACCACGGCTCTTTCTGAGAAAAAGCAAGCACGGAGGACGAGAATCGCTTTTGCCCTGCGTAGCGTTCCGGGCAGCGGGTAGAACCAGGCAGAAAATTCCCGGCTAGCAGCTTCCCTGTGGCCGGGAAGTGCAAACGTACACGTTTTCGGCCGAAAACGCGTTTTACGGCGAAAACGCACACCACGGCTCTTTCTGAGAAAAAGCAAGCACGGAGGACGAGAATCGCTTTTGCCCTGCGTAGCGTTCCGGGCAGCGGGTAGAACCAGGCAGAGAATTCCCGGCTAGCAGCTTCCCTGTGGCGGGGAAGTGCAAACGTACACGTTTTCGGCCGAAAACGCGTTTTGCGGCGAAAACGCACACCACGGCTCTTTCTGAGAAAAAGCAAGCACGGAGGACGAGAATCGCTTTTGCCCTGCGTAGCGTTCCTGGCAGCGGGTAGAACCAGGCAGAAAATTCCCGGCTAGCAGCTTCCCTGTGGCCGGGAAGTGCAAACGTACACGTTTTCGGCCGAAAACGCGTTTTGCGGCGAAAACGCACACCACGGCTCTTTCTGAGAAAAAGCAAGCACGGAGGACGAGAATCGCTTTTGCCCTGCGTAGCGTTCCGGGCAGCGGGTAGAACCAGGCAGAGAATTCCCGGCTAGCAGCTTCCCTGTGGCCGGGAAGTGCAAACGTACACGTTTTCGGCCGAAAACGCGTTTTGCGGCGAAAACGCACACCACGGCTCTTTCTGAGAAAAAGCAAGCACGGAGGACGAGAATCGGTTTTGCCCTGCGTAGCGTTACGAGCAGCGGGTAGAACCAGGCAGAGAATTCCCGGCTAGCAGCTTCCCTGTGGCGGGGAAGTGCAAACGTACACGTTTTCGGCCGAAAACTTGTTTTCTGGCGAAAACGCACACCACGGCTCTTTCCGAGAAAGAGCAAGCACGGAGGACGAGAATCGCTTTTGCCCTGCGTAGCGTTCCGGGCAGCGGGTAGAACCAGGCAGAGAATTCCCGGCTAGCATCTTCCCTGTGGCCGGGAAGTGAAAAGCTACACGTTTTCGGCCGAAAACGCGTTTTCCGGCGAAAAAGCACACCACGGCTCTTTCTGAGAAAAAGCAAGCACGGAGGACGAGAATCGCTTTTGCCCAGCGTAGCGTTCTGAGCAGCGGGTAGAAATAGGCAGCGAATTGCCGGCTAGCAGCTTCCCTGTGGCCGGGAAGTGCAAACGTACACGTTTCCGGCCGAAAACGCGTTTTCCGGAGAAAAAGCACACCACGGCTCTTTCTGAGAAAAAGCAAGCACGGAGGACGAGAATTGCTTTTGCCCTGAGTAGCGTTCCGGGCAGCGGGTAGAACCAGGCAGAGAATTCCCGCCTAGCAGCTTCCCTGTGGCCGGGAAGTGCAAACGTACACGTTTTCGGCCGAAAACGCGTTTTCCGGCGAAAACGCACACCACGGCTCTTTCTGAGAAAAAGCAAGCACGGAGGACGAGAATCGCTTTTGCCCTGCGTAGCGTTCCGGGCAGCGGGTAGAACCAGGCAGAGAATTCCCGGCTAGCAGCTTCCCTGTGGCGGGGAAGTGCAAACGTACACGTTTTCGGCCGAAAACACGTTTTCCGGCGAAAACGCACACCACGGCTCTTTCTGAGAAAAAGCAAGCACGGAGGACGAGAATCGCTTTTGCCCTGCGTAGCGTTCCGGGCAGCGGGTAGAAATAGGCAGCGAATTCCCGGCTAGCAGCTTCCCTGTGGCCGGGAAGTGCAAACGTACACGTTTTCGGCCGAAAACGCGTTTTCCGGCGAAAACGCACACCACGGCTCTTTCTGAGAAAAAGCAAGCACGGAGGACGAGAATCGCTTTTGCCCTGCGTAGCGTTCCGGGCAGCGGGTAGAACGAGGCAGAGAATTCCCTGCTAGCAGCTTCGCTGTGGCGGGGAAGTGCAAACGTACACGTTTTCGGCCGAAAACGCGTTTTCCGGCGAAAACGCACACCACGGCTCTTTCTGAGAAAAAGCAAGCACGGAGGACGAGAATCGCTTTTGCCCAGCGTAGCGTTCCGGGCAGCGGGTAGAACCAGGCAGAGAATTCCCGGCTAGCATCTTCCCTGTGGCGGGGAAGTGCAAACGTACACGTTTTCGGCCGAAAACGCGTTTTCCGGCGAAAAAGCACACCATGGCTCTTTCTGAGAAAAAGCAGGCACGGAGGACGAGAATCGCTTTTACCCTGCGTAGCGTTCCGGGCAGCGGGTAGAACCAGGCAGAGAATTCCCGGCTAGCAGCTTCCCTGTGGCCGGGAAGTGCAAACGTACACGTTTTCGGCAAAAAACGCGTTTTCCGGCGAAAACGCACACCACGGCTCTTTCTGAGAAAAAGCAAGCACGGAGGACGAGAATCGCTTTTGCCCTGCGTAGCGTTCCGGGCAGCGGGTATAAATAGGCAGCGAATTCCCGGCTAGCAGCTTCCCTGTGGCCGGGAAGTGCAAACGTACACGTTTTCGGCCGAAAACGCGTTTTCCGGCGAAAACGCACACCACGGCTCTTTCTGAGAAAAAGCAAGCACGGAGGACGAGAATCGCTTTTGCCCTGCGTAGCGTTCCGGGCAGCGGGTAGAACCAGGCAGAGAATTCCCGGCTAGCAGCTTTGCTGTGGCGGGGAAGTGCAAACGTACACGTTTTCGGCCGAAAACGCCTTTTGCGGCGAAAACGCACACCACGGCTCTTTCTGAGAAAAAGCAAGCACGGAGGACGAGAATCGCTTTTGCCCTGCGTAGCGTTCCGGGCAGCGGGTAGAACCAGGCAGAGAATTCCCGGCTAGCAGCTTCCCTGTGGCGGGGAAGTGCAAACGTACACGTTTTCGGCCGGAAACGCGTTTTGCGGCGAAAACGCACACCACGGCTCTTTCTGAGAAAAAGCAAGCACGGAGGACGAGAATCGCTTTTGCCCTGCGTAGCGTTCCGGGCAGCGGGTAGAACCAGGAAGAAAATTCCTGCCTAGCAGCTTCCCTGTGGCCGGGAAGTGCAAAGGTACACGTTTTCAGCCGAAAACGTGTTTTCCGGCGAAAACGCACACCACGGCTCTTTCTGAGAAAAAGCAAGCACGGAGGACGAGAATCGCTTTTGCCCTGCGTAGCGTTCCGGGCAGCGGGTAGAACCAGTCAGAAAATTCCCGGCTAGCAGCTTCCCTGTGGCCGGGAAGTGCAAACGTACACGTTTTCGGCCGAAAACGCGTTTTGCGGCGAAAACGCACACCACGGCTCTTTCTGAGAAAAAGCAAGCACGGAGGACGAGAATCGCTTTTGCCCTGCGTAGCGTTCCGGGCAGCGGGTAGAACCAGGCAGAGAATTCCCGGCTAGCAGCTTCCCTGTGGCCGGGAAGTGCAAACGTACACGTTTTCGGCCGAAAACGCGTTTTGCGGTGAAAACGCACACCACGGCTCTTTCTGAGAAAAAGCAAGCACGGAGGACGAGAATCGGTTTTGCCCTGCGTAGCGTTCCGAGCAGCGGGTAGAACCAGGCAGAGAATTCCCGGCTAGCAGCTTCCCTGTGGCGGGGAAGTGCAAACGTACACGTTTTCGGCCGAAAACTTGTTTTCTGGCGAAAACGCACACCACGGCTCTTTCTGAGAAAAAGCAAGCACGGAGGACGAGAATCGCTTTTACCCTGCGTAGCGTTCTGAGCAGCGGGTAGAAATAGGCAGCGAATTCCCGACTAGCAGCTTCCCTGTGGCGGGGAAGTGCAAATGTACACGTTTTCGGCCGAAAACGCGTTTTGCGGCGAAAACGCACACCACGGCTCTTTCTGAGAAAAAGCAAGCACGGAGGACGAGAATCGCTTTTGCCCTGCGTAGCGTTCCGGGCAGCGGGTATAAATAGGCAGCGAATTCCCGGCTAGCAGCTTCCCTGTGGCCGGGAAGTGCAAAAGTACACGTTTTCGGCCGAAAACGCGTTTTCCGGCGAAAACGCACACCACGGCTCTTTCTGAGAAAAAGCAAGCACGGAGGACGAGAATCGCTTTTGCCCTGCGTAGCGTTCCGGGCAGCGGGTAGAACCAGGCAGAGAATTCCCGGCTAGCAGCTTTGCTGTGGCGGGGAAGTGCAAACGTACACGTTTTCGGCCGAAAAAGCGTTTTCCGGCGAAAACGCACACCACGGCTCTTTCTGAGAAAAAGAAAGCACGGAGGACGAGAATCGCTTTTGCCCTGCGTAGCGTTCCGGGCAGCGGGTAGAACCAGGCAGAGAATTCCCGGCTAGCAGCTTCCCTGTGGCGGGGAAGTGCAAACGTACACGTTTTCGGCCGAAAACGCGTTTTCCGGCAGAAAACGCACACCACGGCTCTTTCTGAGAAAAAGCAAGCACGGAGGACGAGAATCGCTTTTGCCCTGCGTAGCGTTCCGAGCAGCGGGTAGAAATAGTCAACGAATTGCCGGCTAGCAGCTTCCCTGTGGCCGGGAAGTGCAAACGTACACGTTTTCGGCCGAAAACGCGTTTTCCGGCGAAAACGCACACCACGGCTCTTTCTGAGAAAAAGCAAGCACGGAGGACGAGAATCGCTTTTGCCCTGCGTAGCGTTCCGGGCAGCGGGTAGAACCAGGCAGAAAATTCCCGGCTAGCAGCTTCCCTGTGGCCGGGAAGTGCAAACGTACACGTTTTCGGCCGAAAACGCGTTTTACGGCGAAAACGCACACCACGGCTCTTTCTGAGAAAAAGCAAGCACGGAGGACGAGAATCGCTTTTGCCCTGCGTAGCGTTCCGGGCAGCGGGTAGAACCAGGCAGAGAATTCCCGGCTAGCAGCTTCCCTGTGGCGGGGAAGTGCAAACGTACACGTTTTCGGCCGAAAACGCGTTTTGCGGCGAAAACGCACACCACGGCTCTTTCTGAGAAAAAGCAAGCACGGAGGACGAGAATCGCTTTTGCCCTGCGTAGCGTTCTGAGCAGCGGGTAGAAATAGGCAGCGAATTCCCGGCTAGCAGCTTCCCTGTGGTGGGGAAGTGCAAACGTACACGTTTTCGGCCGAAAACGCGTTTTCCGGCGAAAAAGCACACCACGGCTCTTTCTGAGAAAAAGCAAGCACGGAGGACAAGAATCGCTTTTGCCCTGCGTAGCGTTCCGGTCAGCGGGTAGAACCAGGCAGAGAATTCCCGGCTAGCAGCTTCCCTGTGGCGGGGAAGTGCAAACGTACACGTTTTCGGCCGAAAACGCGTTTTCCGGCGAAAACGCACACCACGGCTCTTTCTGAGAAAAAGCAAGCACGGAGGACGAGAATCGCTTTTGCCCTGCGTAGCGTTCCGGGCAGCGGGTAGAACCAGGAAGAAAATTCCTGCCTAGCAGCTTCCCTGTGGCCGGGAAGTGCAAAGGTACACGTTTTCAGCCGAAAACGTGTTTTCCGGCGAAAACGCACACCACGGCTCTTTCTGAGAAAAAGCAAGCACGGAGGACGAGAATCGCTTTTGCCCTGCGTAGCGTTCCTGGCAGCGGGTAGAACCAGGCAGAAAATTCCCGGCTAGCAGCTTCCCTGTGGCCGGGAAGTGCAAACGTACACGTTTTCGGCCGAAAACGCGTTTTGCGGCGAAAACGCACACCACGGCTCTTTCTGAGAAAAAGCAAGCACGGAGGACGAGAATCGCTTTTGCCCTGCGTAGCGTTCCGGGCAGCGGGTAGAACCAGGCAGAGAATTCCCGGCTAGCAGCTTCCCTGTGGCCGGGAAGTGCAAACGTACACGTTTTCGGCCGAAAACGCGTTTTCCGGCGAAAACGCACACCACGGCTCTTTCTGAGAAAAAGCAAGCACGGAGGACGAGAATCGCTTTTGCCCTGCGTAGCGTTACGAGCAGCGGGTAGAACCAGGCAGAGAATTCCCGGCTAGCATCTTCCCTGTGGCCGGGAAGTGAAAAGCTACACGTTTTCGGCCGAAAACGCGTTTTCCGGCGAAAACGCACACCACGGCTCTTTCTGAGAAAAAGCAAGCACGGAGGACGAGAATCGCTTTTGCCCAGCGTAGCGTTCTGAGCAGCGGGTAGAAATAGGCAGCGAATTGCCGGCTAGCAGCTTCCCTGTGGCCGGGAAGTGCAAACGTACACGTTTCCGGCCGAAAACGCGTTTTCCGGAGAAAAAGCACACCACGGCTCTTTCTGAGAAAAAGCAAGCACGGAGGACGAGAATTGCTTTTGCCCTGAGTAGCGTTCCGGGCAGCGGGTAGAACCAGGCAGAGAATTCCCGGCTAGCAGCTTCCCTGTGGCCGGGAAGTGCAAACGTACACGTTTTCGGCCGAAAACGCGTTTTCCGGCGAAAACGCACACCACGGCTCTTTCTGAGAAAAAGCAAGCACGGAGGACGAGAATCGCTTTTGCCCTGCGTAGCGTTCCGGGCAGCGGGTAGAACCAGGCAGAGAATTCCCGGCTAGCAGCTTCCCTGTGGCGGGGAAGTGCAAACGTACACGTTTTCGGCCGAAAACACGTTTTCCGGCGAAAACGCACACCACGGCTCTTTCTGAGAAAAAGCAAGCACGGAGGACGAGAATCGCTTTTGCCCTGCGTAGCGTTCCGGGCAGCGGGTAGAAATAGGCAGCGAATTCCCGGCTAGCAGCTTCCCTGTGGCCGGGAAGTGCAAACGTACACGTTTTCGGCCGAAAACGCGTTTTCCAGCGAAAACGCACACCACGGCTCTTTCTGAGAAAAAGCAAGCACGGAGGACGAGAATCGCTTTTGCCCTGCGTAGCGTTCCGGGCAGCGGGTAGAACGAGGCAGAGAATTCCCTGCTAGCAGCTTCGCTGTGGCGGGGAAGTGCAAACGTACACGTTTTCGGCCGAAAACGCGTTTTCCGGCGAAAACGCACACCACGGCTCTTTCTGAGAAAAAGCAAGCACGGAGGACGAGAATCGCTTTTGCCCAGCGTAGCGTTCCGGGCAGCGGGTAGAACCAGGCAGAGAATTCCCGGCTAGCATCTTCCCTGTGGCGGGGAAGTGCAAACGTACACGTTTTCGGCCGAAAACGCGTTTTCCGGCGAAAAAGCACACCATGGCTCTTTCTGAGAAAAAGCAGGCACGGAGGACGAGAATCGCTTTTACCCTGCGTAGCGTTCCGGGCAGCGGGTAGAACCAGGCAGAGAATTCCCGGCTAGCAGCTTCCCTGTGGCCGGGAAGTGCAAACGTACACGTTTTCGGCAAAAAACGCGTTTTCCGGCGAAAACGCACACCACGGCTCTTTCTGAGAAAAAGCAAGCACGGAGGACGAGAATCGCTTTTGCCCTGCGTAGCGTTCCGGGCAGCGGGTATAAATAGGCAGCGAATTCCCGGCTAGCAGCTTCCCTGTGGCCGGGAAGTGCAAACGTACACGTTTTCGGCCGAAAACGCGTTTTCCGGCGAAAACGCACACCACGGCTCTTTCTGAGAAAAAGCAAGCACGGAGGACGAGAATCGCTTTTGCCCTGCGTAGCGTTCCGGGCAGCGGGTAGAACCAGGCAGAGAATTCCCGGCTAGCAGCTTTGCTGTGGCGGGGAAGTGCAAACGTACACGTTTTCGGCCGAAAACGCCTTTTGCGGCGAAAACGCACACCACGGCTCTTTCTGAGAAAAAGCAAGCACGGAGGACGAGAATCGCTTTTGCCCTGCGTAGCGTTCCGGGCAGCGGGTAGAACCAGGCAGAGAATTCCCGGCTAGCATCTTCCCTGTGGCGGGGAAGTGCAAACGTACACGTTTTCGGCCGGAAACGCGTTTTGCGGCGAAAACGCACACCACGGCTCTTTCTGAGAAAAAGCAAGCACGGAGGACGAGAATCGCTTTTGCCCTGCGTAGCGTTCCGAGCAGCGGGTAGAAATAGTCAACGAATTGCCGGCTAGCAGCTTCCCTGTGGCCGGGAAGTGCAAACGTACACGTTTTCGGCCGAAAACGCGTTTTCCGGCGAAAACGCACACCACGGCTCTTTCTGAGAAAAAGCAAGCACGGAGGACGAGAATCGCTTTTGCCCTGCGTAGCGTTCCGGGCAGCGGGTAGAACCAGGCAGAAAATTCCCGGCTAGCAGCTTCCCTGTGGCCGGGAAGTGCAAACGTACACGTTTTCGGCCGAAAACGCGTTTTACGGCGAAAACGCACACCACGGCTCTTTCTGAGAAAAAGCAAGCACGGAGGACGAGAATCGCTTTTGCCCTGCGTAGCGTTCCGGGCAGCGGGTAGAACCAGGCAGAGAATTCCCGGCTAGCAGCTTCCCTGTGGCGGGGAAGTGCAAACGTACACGTTTTCGGCCGAAAACGCGTTTTGCGGCGAAAACGCACACCACGGCTCTTTCTGAGAAAAAGCAAGCACGGAGGACGAGAATCGCTTTTGCCCTGCGTAGCGTTCCGAGCAGCGGGTAGAAATAGGCAGCGAATTCCCGGCTAGCAGCTTCCCTGTGGTGGGGAAGTGCAAACGTACACGTTTTCGGCCGAAAACGCGTTTTCCGGCGAAAAAGCACACCACGGCTCTTTCTGAGAAAAAGCAAGCACGGAGGACAAGAATCGCTTTTGCCCTGCGTAGCGTTCCGGTCAGCGGGTAGAACCAGGCAGAGAATTCCCGGCTAGCAGCTTCCCTGTGGCGGGGAAGTGCAAACGTACACGTTTTCGGCCGAAAACGCGTTTTCCGGCGAAAACGCACACCACGGCTCTTTCTGAGAAAAAGCAAGCACGGAGGACGAGAATCGCTTTTGCCCTGCGTAGCGTTCCGGGCAGCGGGTAGAACCAGGAAGAAAATTCCTGCCTAGCAGCTTCCCTGTGGCCGGGAAGTGCAAAGGTACACGTTTTCAGCCGAAAACGTGTTTTCCGGCGAAAACGCACACCACGGCTCTTTCTGAGAAAAAGCAAGCACGGAGGACGAGAATCGCTTTTGCCCTGCGTAGCGTTCCGGGCAGCGGGTAGAACCAGGCAGAAAATTCCCGGCTAGCAGCTTCCCTGTGGCCGGGAAGTGCAAACGTACACGTTTTCGGCCGAAAACGCGTTTTGCGGCGAAAACGCACACCACGGCTCTTTCTGAGAAAAAGCAAGCACGGAGGACGAGAATCGCTTTTGCCCTGCGTAGCGTTCCGGGCAGCGGGTAGAACCAGGCAGAGAATTCCCGGCTAGCAGCTTCCCTGTGGCCGGGAAGTGCAAACGTACACGTTTTCGGCCGAAAACGCGTTTTGCGGCGAAAACGCACACCACGGCTCTTTCTGAGAAAAAGCAAGCACGGAGGACGAGAATCGGTTTTGCCCTGCGTAGCGTTCCGAGCAGCGGGTAGAACCAGGCAGAGAATTCCCGGCTAGCAGCTTCCCTGTGGCGGGGAAGTGCAAACGTACACGTTTTCGGCCGAAAACTTGTTTTCTGGCGAAAACTCACACCACGGCTCTTTCTGAGAAAAAGCAAGCACGGAGGACGAGAATCGCTTTTACCCTGCGTAGCGTTCTGAGCAGCGGGTAGAAATAGGCAGCGAATTCCCGGCTAGCGGCTTCCCTGTGGCGGGGAAGTGCAAATGTACACGTTTTCGGCCGAAAACGCGTTTTGCGGCGAAAACGCACACCACGGCTCTTTCTGAGAAAAAGCAAGCACGGAGGACGAGAATCGCTTTTACCCTGCGTAGCGTTCTGAGCAGCGGGTAGAAATAGGCAGCAAATTCCCGGCTAGCAGCTTCCCTGTGGCGGGGAACTGCAAATGTACACGTTTTCGGCCGAAAACGCGTTTTCCGGCGAAAACGCACACCACGGCTCTTTCCGAGAAAGAGCAAGCACGGAGGACGAGAATCGCTTTTGCCCTGCGTAGCGTTCCGGGCAGCGGGTAGAACCAGGCAGAGAATTCCCGGCTAGCATCTTCCCTGTGGCCGGGAAGTGAAAAGCTACACGTTTTCGGCCGAAAACGCGTTTTCCGGCGAAAACGCACACCACGGCTCTTTCTGAGAAAAAGCAAGCACGGAGGACGAGAATCGCTTTTGCCCAGCGTAGCGTTCTGAGCAGCGGGTAGAAATAGGCAGCGAATTGCCGGCTAGCAGCTTCCCTGTGGCGGGGAAGTGCAAACGTACACGTTTCCGGCCGAAAACGCGTTTTCCGGAGAAAAAGCACACCATGGCTCTTTCTGAGAAAAAGCAAGCACGGAGGACGAGAATCGCTTTTGCCCTGCGTAGCGTTCCGGGCAGCGGGTAGAACCAGGCAGAGAATTCCCGGCTAGCAGCTTTCCTGTGGCGGGGAAGTGCAAACGTACACCTTTTCGGCCGAAAACGCGTTTTCCGGCGAAAACGCACACCACGGCTCTTTCTGAGAAAAAGCAAGCACGGAGGACGAGAATTGCTTTTGCCCTGCGTAGCGTTCCGGGCAGCGGGTAGAACCAGGCAGAGAATTCCCGCCTAGCAGCTTCCCTGTGGCCGGGAAGTGCAAACGTACACGTTTTCGGCCGAAAACGCGTTTTCCGGCGAAAACGCACACCACGGCTCTTTCTGAGAAAAAGCAAGCATGGAGGACGAGAATCGCTTTTGCCCTGCGTAGCGTTCCGGGCAGCGGGTAGAACCAGGCAGAGAATTCCCGGCTAGCAGCTTCCCTGTGGCGGGGAAGTGCAAACGTACACGTTTTCGGCCGAAAACACGTTTTCCGGCGAAAACGCACACCACGGCTCTTTCTGAGAAAAAGCAAGCACGGAGGACGAGAATCGCTTTTGCCCTGCGTAGCGTTCCGGGCAGCGGGTAGAACCAGGCAGAGAATTCCCGGCTAGCAGCTTCCCTGTGGCGGGGAAGTGCAAACGTACACGTTTTCGGCCGGAAACGTGTTTTGCGGCGAAAACGCACACCACGGCTCTTTCTGAGAAAAAGCAAGCACGGAGGACGAGAATCGCTTTTGCCCTGCGTAGCGTTCCGGGCAGCGGGTAGAACCAGGCAGAAAATTCCCGGCTAGCAGCTTCCCTGTGGCCGGGAAGTGCAAACGTACACGTTTTCGGCCGAAAACGCGTTTTCCGGCGAAAACGCACACCACGGCTCTTTCTGAGAAAAAGCAAGCACGGAGGACGAGAATCGCTTTTGCCCTGCGTAGCGTTCCGGGCAGCGGGTAGAACCAGGCAGAGAATTCCCGGCTAGCAGCTTCCCTGTGGCGGGGAAGTGCAAACGTACACGTTTTCGGCCGAAAACGCGTTTTCCGGTGAAAACGCACACCACGGCTCTTTCTGAGAAAAAGCAAGCACGGAGGACGAGAATCGCTTTTGCCCTGCGTAGCGTTCCGAGCAGCGGGTAGAAATAGGCAGCGAATTGCCGGCTAGCAGCTTCCCTGTGGCCGGGAAGTGCAAACGTACACGTTTTCGGCCGAAAATGCGTTTTCCGGCGAAAAAGCACACCACGGCTCTTTCTGAGAAAAAGCAAGCACGGAGGACGAGAATCGCTTTTGCCCTGCGTAGCGTTCCGGGCAGCGGGTAGAACCAGGCAGAAAATTCCCGGCTAGCAGCTTCCCTGTGGCCGGGAATTGCAAAGGTTCACGTTTTCAGCCGAAAACGCGTTTTCCGGTGAAAACGCACACCACGGCTCTTTCTGAGAAAAAGCAAGCACGGAGGACGAGAATCGCTTTTGCCCTGCGTAGCGTTCCGGGCAGCGGGTAGAACCAGGCAGAGAATTCCCGGCTAGCAGCTTCCCTGTGGCCGGGAAGTGCAAACGTACACGTTTTCGGCCGAAAACGCGTTTTGCGGCGAAAACGCACACCACGGCTCTTTCTGAGAAAAAGCAAGCACGGAGGACGAGAATCGCTTTTGCCCTGCGTAGCGTTCCGGGCAGCGGGTAGAACCAGGCAGAGAATTCCCGGCTAGCAGCTTCCCTGTGGCGGGGAAGTGCAAACGTACACGTTTTCGACCGAAAACGCGTTTTCCGGCGAAAACGCACACCACGGCTCTTTCTGAGAAAAAGCAAGCACGGAGGACGAGAATCGCTTTTGCCCTGCGTAGCGTTCCGGGCAGCGGGTAGAACCAGGCAGAGAATTCCCGGCTAGCAGCTTCGCTGTGACGGGGAAGTGCAAACGTACACGTTTTCGGCCGAAAACGCGTTTTCCCGCGAAAACGCACACCACGGCTCTTTCTGAGAAAAAGCAAGCACGGAGGACGAGAATCGCTTTTGCCCTGCGTAGCGTTCCGGGCAGTGGGTAGAACCAGGCAGAGAATTCCCGGCTAGCAGCTTCCCTGTGGCCGGGATGTGCAAACGTACACGTTTTCGGCCGAAAACGCGTTTTCCGGCGAAAACGCACACCACGGCTCTTTCTGAGAAAAAGCAAGCACGGAGGACGAGAATCGGTTTTGCCCTGCGTAGCGTTCCGGGCAGCGGGTAGAACCAGGCAGAGAATTCCCGGCTAGTATGTTCCCTGTGGCGGGGAAGTGCAAACGTACACGTTTTCGGCCGAAAATGCGTTTTCCGGCGAAAAAGCACACCACGGCTCTTTCTGAGAAAAAGCAAGCACGGAGGACGAGAATCGCTTTTGCCCTGCGTAGCGTTCCGGGCAGCGGGTAGAACCAGGCAGAGAATTCCCGGCTAGCAGCTTCCCTGTGGCGGGGAAGTGCAAACGTACACGTTTTCGGTCGAAAACGCGTTTTCCGGCGAAAACGCACACCACGGCTCTGTCAGAGAAAAAGCAAGCACGGAGGACGAGAATCGCTTTTGCACTGCGTAGCGTTCCGAGCAGCGGGTAGAAATAGGCAGCGAATTGCCGGCTAGCAGCTTCCCTGTGGCGGGGAAGTGCAAACGTACACGTTTCCGGCCGAAAACGCGTTTTCCGGAGAAAAAGCACACCATGGCTCTTTCTGAGAAAAAGTAAGCACGGAGGACGAGAATCGCTTTTGCCCTGCGTAGCGTTCCGGGCAGCGGGTAGAACCAGGCAGAGAATTCCCGCCTAGCAGCTTCCCTGTGGCCGGGAAGTGCAAAGGTACACGTTTTCAGCCGAAAACGCGTTTTGCGGCGAAAACGCACACCACGGCTCTTTCTGAGAAAAAGCAAGCACGGAGGAGGAGAATCGCTTTTGCCCTGCGTAGCGTTCCGGGCAGCGGGTAGAACCAGGCAGAGAATTCCCGGCTAGCAGCTTCCCTGTGGCCGGGAAGTGCAAACGTACACGTTTTCAGCCGAAAACGCGTTTTGCGGTGAAAACGCACACCACGGCTCTTTCTGAGAAAAAGCAAGCACGGAGGACGAGAATCGCTTTTGCCCTGCGTAGCGTTCCGGGCAGCGGGTAGAACCAGGCAGAGAATTCCCGGCTAGCAGCTTCCCTGTGGCGGGGAAGTGCAAACGTACACGTTTTCGGTCGAAAACGCGTTTTCCGGCGAAAACGCACACCACGGCTCTTTCTGAGAAAAAGCAAGCACGGAGGACGAGAATCGCTTTTGCACTGCGTAGCGTTCCGAGCAGCGGGTAGAAATAGGCAGCGAATTGCCGGCTAGCAGCTTCCCTGTGGCCGGGAAGTGCAAACGTACACGTTTCCGGCCGAAAACGCGTTTTCCGGAGAAAAAGCACACCATGGCTCTTTCTGAGAAAAAGTAAGCACGAAGGACGAGAATCGCTTTTGCCCTGCGTAGCGTTCCGGGCAGCGGGTAGAACCAGGCAGAGAATTCCCGGCTAGCAGCTTCCCTGTGGCGGGGAAGTGCAAACGTACACGTTTTCGGCCGAAAACACTTTTTCCGGCGAAAACGCACACCACGGCTCTTTCTGAGAAAAAGCAAGCACGGAGGACGAGAATCGCTTTTGCCCTGCGTAGCGTTCCGGGCAGCGGGTAGAACCAGGCAGAGAATTCCCGGCTAGCAGCTTCCCTGTGGCCGGGAAGTGCAAACGTACACGTTTTCGGCCGAAAACGCGTTTTACGGCGAAAACGCACACCACGGCTCTTTCTGAGAAAAAGCAAGCACGGAGGAAGAGAATCGCTTTTGCCCTGCGTAGCGTTCCGGGCAGCGGGTAGAACCAGGCAGAAAATTCCGGCTAGCAGCTTCCCTGTGGCCGGGAAGTGCAAACGTACACGTTTTCGGCCGAAAACGCGTTTTGCGGCGAAAACGCACACCACGGCTCTTTCTGAGAAAAAGCAAGCACGGAGGAGGAGAATCGCTTTTGCCCTGCGTAGCGTTCCGGGCAGCGGGTAGAACCAGGCAGAGAATTCCCGGCTAGCAGCTTCCCTGTGGCCCGGAAGTGCAAACGTACACGTTTTCGGCCGAAAACGCGTTTTGCGGCGAAAACGCACACCACGGCTCTTTCTGAGAAAAAGCAAGCACGGAGGACGAGAATCGCTTTTGCCCTGCGTAGAGTTCCGGGCAGCGGATAGAACCAGGCAGAGAATTCCCGGCTAGTATCTTCCCTGTGGCGGGGAAGTGCAAACGTACACGTTTTCGGCCGAAAACACGTTTTCCGGCGAAAACGCACACCACGGCTCTTTCTGAGAAAAAGCAAGCACGGAGGATGAGAATCGGTTTTGCCCTGCGTAGCGTTCCGGGCAGCGGGTAGAACCAGGCAGAGAACTCTCGGCTAGCAGCTTCGCTGTGGCGGGGAAGTGCAAACGTACACGTTTTCGGCCGAAAACGCGTTTTCCCGCGAAAACGCACACCACGGCTCTTTCTGAGAAAAAGCAAGCACGGAGGACGAAATCGCTTTTGCCCTGCGTAGCGTTCCGGGCAGCGGGTAGAACCAGGCAGAGAATTCCCGGCTAGCAGCTTCCCTGTGGCCGGGATGTGCAAACGTACACGTTTTCGGCCGAAAACGCGTTTTCCGGCGAAAACGCACACCACGGCTCTTTCTGAGAAAAAGCAAGCACGGAGGACGAGAATCGGTTTTGCCCTGCGTAGCGTTCCGGGCAGCGGGTAGAACCAGGCAGAGAATTCCCGGCTAGTATCTTCCCTGTGGCGGGGAAGTGCAAACGTACACGTTTTCGGCCGGAAACGCGTTTTCCGGCGAAAAAGCACACCACGGCTCTTTCTGAGAAAAAGCAAGCACGGAGGACGAGAATCGCTTTTGCCCTGCGTAGCGTTCCGGGCAGCGGGTAGAACCAGGCAGAGAATTCCCGGCTAGCAGCTTCCCTGTGGCGGGGAAGTGCAAACGTACACGTTTTCGGCCGAAAACGCGTTTTCCGGCGAAAACGCACACCACGGCTCTTTCTGAGAAAAAGCAAGCACGGAGGACGAGAATCGCTTTTGCCCTGCGTAGCGTTCCGAGCAGCGGGTAGAAATAGGCAGAGAATTCCCGGCTAGCATCTTCCCTGTGGCGGGGAAGTGCAAACGTACACGTTTTCGGCCGAAAACGCGTTTTCCGGCGAAAACGCACACCACGGCTCTTTCTGAGAAAAAGCAAGCACGGAGGACGAGAATCGCTTTTGCCCTGCGTAGCGTTCCGGGCAGCGGGTAGAACCAGGCAGAGAATTCCCGGCTAGCATCTTCCCTGTGGCGGGGAAGTGCAAACGTACACGTTTTCGGCCGAAAACGCGTTTTGCGGCGAAAACGCACACCACGGCTCTTTCTGAGAAAAAGCAAGCACGGAGGACGAGAATCGCTTTTGCCCTGCGTAGCGTTCCGGGCAGCGGGTAGAACCAGGCAGAGAATTCCCGGCTAGCAGCTTCCCTGTGGCGGGGAAGTGCAAACGTACACGTTTTCGGCCGAAAACGCGTTTTCCGGCGAAAACGCACACCACGGCTCTTTCTGGAAAAAGCAAGCACGGAGGACGAGAACCGCTTTTGCCCTGCGTAGCGTTCCGAGCAGCGGGTAGAAATAGGCAGCGAATTGCCGGCTAGCAGCTTCCCTGTGGCCGGGAAGTGCAAACGTACACGTTTTCGGCCGAAAACGCGTTTTCCGGCGAAAACGCACACCACGGCTCTTTCTGAGAAAAAGCAAGCACGGAGGACGAGAATCGCTTTTGCCCAGCGTAGCGTTCTGAGCAGCGGGTAGAAATAGGCAGCGAATTGCCGGCTAGCAGCTTCCCTGTGGCCGGGAAGTGCAAACGTACACGTTTTCGGCCGAAAACGCGTTTTCCGGCGAAAACGCACACCACGGCTCTTTCTGAGAAAAAGCAAGCACGGAGGACGAGAATCGCTTTTGCCCTGCGTAGCGTTCCGGGCAGCGGGTAGAACCAGGCAGAGAATTCCCGGCTAGCATCTTCCCTGTGGCGGGGAAGTGCAAACGTACACGTTTTCGGCCGAAAACGCGTTTTCCGGCGAAAACGCACACCACGGCTCTTTCTGAGAAAAAGCAAGCACGGAGGACGAGAATCGCTTTTGCCCTGCGTAGCGTTCCGGGCAGCGGGTAGAACCAGGCAGAGAATTCCCGGCTAGTATCTTCCCTGTGGCGGGGAAGTGCAAACGTACACGTTTTCGGCCGAAAACACGTTTTGCGGCGAAAACGCACACCACGGCTCTTTCTGAGAAAAAGCAAGCACGGAGGACGAGAATCGGTTTTGCCCTGCGTAGCGTTCCGGGCAGCGGGTAGAACCAGGCAGAGAATTCCCGGCTAGCAGCTTCGCTGTGGCGGGGAAGTGCAAACGTACACGTTTTCGGCCGAAAACGCGTTTTCCGGAGAAAAAGCACACGACGGCTCTTTCTGAGAAAAAGCAAGCACGGAGGACGAGAATCGCTTTTGCCCTGCGTAGCGTTCCGGGCAGCGGGTAGAACCAGGCAGAGAATTCCCGGCTAGCAGCTTCCCTGTGGCCGGGATGTGCAAACGTACACGTTTTCGGCCGAAAACGCGTTTTCCGGCGAAAACGCACACCACGGCTCTTTCTGAGAAAAAGCAAGCACGGAGGACGAGAATCGCTTTTGCCCTGCGTAGCGTTCCGGGCAGCGGGTAGAACCAGGCAGAGAATTCCAGGCTAGTATCTTCCCTGTGGCGGGGAAGTGCAAACGTACACGTTTTCGGCCGAAAACGCGTTTTCCGGCGAAAAAGCACACCACGGCTCTTTCTGAGAAAAAGCAAGCACGGAGGACGAGAATCGCTTTTGCCCTGCGTAGCGTTCCGGGCAGCGGGTAGAACCTGGCAGAGAATTCCCGGCTAGCAG
This sequence comes from Athene noctua, assembly GCF_965140245.1. NCBI lineage: Eukaryota > Metazoa > Chordata > Aves > Strigiformes > Strigidae > Athene > Athene noctua. Next base: position 159,604 of record NW_027437650.1, on the reverse strand, counting down.
CTTCCCTGTGGCGGGGAAGTGCAAACGTACACGTTTTCGGTCGAAAACGCGTTTTCCGGCGAAAAAGCACACCACGGCTCTTTCTGAGAAAAAGCAAGCACGGAGGACGAGAATCGCTTTTGCCCTGCGTAGCGTTCCGAGCAGCGGGTAGAAATAGGCATCGAATTCCCGTCTAGCAGCTTCCCTGTGGCGGGGAAGTGCAAACGTACACGTTTTCGGCCGAAAACGCGTTTTCCGGCGAAAACGCACAACACGGCTCTTTCTGAGAAAAAGCAAGCACGGAGGACGAGAATCGCTTTTGCCCTGCGTAGCGTTCCGGGCAGCGGGTAGAACCAGGCAGAGAATTCCCGGCTAGCAGCTTCCCTGTGGCGGGGAAGTGCAAACGTACACGTTTTCGGCCGAAAACGCGTTTTGCGGCGAAAACGCACACCACGGCTCTTTCTGAGAAAAAGCAAGCACGGAGGACGAGAATCGCTTTTGCCCTGCGTAGCGTTCCGGGCAGCGGGTAGAACCAGGCAGAGAATTCCCGGCTAGCAGCTTCCCTGTGGCGGGGAAGTGCAAACGTACACGTTTTCGGCCGGAAACGCGTTTTGCGGCGAAAACGCACACTACGGCTCTTTCTGGAAAAAGCAAGCACGGAGGACGAGAATCGCTTTTGCCCTGCGTAGCGTTCCGAGCAGCGGGTAGAAATAGGCAGCGAATTGCCGGCTAGCAGCTTCCCTGTGGCCGGGAAGTGCAAACGTACACGTTTTCGGCCGAAAACGCGTTTTCCGGCGAAAACGCACACCACGGCTCTTTCTGAGAAAAAGCAAGCACGGAGGACGAGAATCGCTTTTGCCCAGCGTAGCGTTCTGAGCAGCGGGTAGAAATAGGCAGCGAATTGCCGGCTAGCAGCTTCCCTGTGGCCGGGAAGTGCAAACGTACACGTTTTCGGCCGAAAACGCGTTTTCCGGCGAAAACGCACACCACGGCTCTTTCTGAGAAAAAGCAAGCACGGAGGACGAGAATCGCTTTTGCCCTGCGTAGCGTTCCGGGCAGCGGGTAGAACCAGGCAGAGAATTCCCGGCTAGCATCTTCCCTGTGGCGGGGAAGTGCAAACGTACACGTTTTCGGCCGAAAACACGTTTTCCGGCGAAAACGCACACCACGGCTCTTTCTGAGAAAAAGCAAGCACGGAGGACGAGAATCGGTTTTGCCCTGCGTAGCGTTCCGGGCAGCGGGTAGAACCAGGCAGAGAATTCCCGGCTAGCAGCTTCGCTGTGGCGGGGAAGTGCAAACGTACACGTTTTCGGCCGAAAACGCGTTTTCCGGAGAAAAAGCACACGACGGCTCTTTCTGAGAAAAAGCAAGCACGGAGGACGAGAATCGCTTTTGCCCTGCGTAGCGTTCCGGGCAGCGGGTAGAACCAGGCAGAGAATTCCCGGCTAGCAGCTTCCCTGTGGCCGGGATGTGCAAACGTACACGTTTTCGGCCGAAAACGCGTTTTCCGGCGAAAACGCACACCACGGCTCTTTCTGAGAAAAAGCAAGCACGGAGGACGAGAATCGCTTTTGCCCTGCGTAGCGTTCCGGGCAGCGGGTAGAACCAGGCAGAGAATTCCCGGCTAGTATCTTCCCTGTGGCGGGGAAGTGCAAACGTACACGTTTTCGGCCGAAAACGCGTTTTCCGGCGAAAAAGCACACCACGGCTCTTTCTGAGAAAAAGCAAGCACGGAGGACGAGAATCGCTTTTGCCCTGCGTAGCGTTCCGGGCAGCGGGTAGAACCTGGCAGAGAATTCCCGGCTAGCAGCTTCCCTGTGGCGGGGAAGTGCAAACGTACACGTTTTCGGTCGAAAACGCGTTTTCCGGCGAAAAAGCACACCACGGCTCTTTCTGAGAAAAAGCAAGCACGGAGGACGAGAATCGCTTTTGCCCTGCGTAGCGTTCCGAGCAGCGGGTAGAAATAGGCAGCGAATTCCCGGCTAGCAGCTTCCCTGTGGCGGGGAAGTGCAAACGTACACGTTTTCGGCCGAAAACGCGTTTTCCGGCGAAATCGCACACCACGGCTCTTTCTGAGAAAAAGCAAGCACGGAGGACGAGAATCGCTTTTGCCCTGCGTAGTGTTCCGGGCAGCGGGTAGAACCAGGCAGAGAATTCCCGGCTAGCAGATTCCCTGTGGCGGGGAAGTGCAAACGTACACGTTTTCGGCCGAAAACGCGTTTTCCGGCGAAAACGCACACCACGGCTCTTTCTGAGAAAAAGCAAGCACGGAGGACGAGAATCGCTTTTGCCCAGCGTAGCGTTCTGAGCAGCGGGTAGAAATAGGCAGCGAATTGCCGGCTAGCAGCTTCCCTGTGGCCGGGAAGTGCAAACGTACACGTTTCCGGCCGAAAACGCGTTTTCCGGAGAAAAAGCACACCATGGCTCTTTCTGAGAAAAAGCAAGCACGGAGGACGAGAATCGCTTTTGCCCTGCGTAGCGTTCCGGGCAGCGGGTAGAACCAGGCAGAGAATTCCCGGCTAGCAGCTTTCCTGTGGCGGGGAAGTGCAAACGTACACCTTTTCGGCCGAAAACGCGTTTTGCGGCGAAAACGCACACCACGGCTCTTTCTGAGAAAAAGCAAGCACGGAGGACGAGAATCGCTTTTGCCCTGCGTAGCGTTCCGGGCAGCGGGTAGAACCAGGCAGAGAATTCCCGGCTAGCAGCTTCCCTGTGGCCGGGAAGTGCAAACGTACACGTTTTCGGCCGAAAACGCGTTTTCCGGCGAAAACGCACACCACGGCTCTTTCTGAGAAAAAGCAAGCACGGAGGACGAGAATCGCTTTTGCCCTGCGTAGCGTTCCGGGCAGCGGGTAGAACCAGGCAGAGAATTCCCGGCTAGCAGCTTCCCTGTGGCGGGGAAGTGCAAACGTACACGTTTTCGGCCGGAAACTCGTTTTCCGGCAAAAACGCACACCACGGCTCTTTCTGAGAAAAAGCAAGCACGGAGGACGAGAATCGCTTTTGCCCTGCGTAGCGTTCCGAGCAGCGGGTAGAAATAGGCAGCGAATTGCCGGCTAGCAGCTTCCCTGTGGCCGGGAAGTGCAAACGTACACGTTTTCGGCCGAAAACGCGTTTTGCGGCGAAAACGCACACCACGGCTCATTCTGAGAAAAAGCAAGCACGGAGGACGAGAATCGCTTTTGCCCTGCGTAGCGTTCCGGGCAGCGGGTAGAACCAGGCAGAAAATTCCCGGCTAGCAGCTTCCCTGTGGCCGGGAAGTGCAAACGTACACGTTTTCGGCCGAAAACGCGTTTTACGGCGAAAACGCACACCACGGCTCTTTCTGAGAAAAAGCAAGCACGGAGGACGAGAATCGCTTTTGCCCTGCGTAGCGTTCCGGGCAGCGGGTAGAACGAGGCAGAGAATTCCCGGCTAGCAGCTTCCCTGTGGCGGGGAAGTGCAAACGTACACGTTTTCGGCCGAAAACGCGTTTTGCGGTGAAAACGCACACCACGGCTCTTTCTGAGAAAAAGCAAGCACGGAGGACGAGAATCGCTTTTGCCCTGCGTAGCGTTCCGGGCAGCGGGTAGAACCAGGCAGCGAATTCCCGTCTAGCAGCTTCCCTGTGGCCGGGAAGTGCAAACGTACACGTTTTCGGCCGAAAACGCGTTTTCCGGCGAAAACGCACACCACGGCTCTTTCTGAGAAAAAGCAAGCACGGAGGACGAGAATCGCTTTTGCCCTGCGTAGCGTTCCGGTCAGCGGGTAGAACCAGGCAGAGAATTCCCGGCTAGCAGCTTCCCTGTGGCGGGGAAGTGCAAACGTACACGTTTTCTGCCGAAAACGCGTTTTCCGGCGAAAACGCACACCACGGCTCTTTCTGAGAAAAAGCAAGCACGGAGGACGAGAATCGCTTTTGCCCTGCGTAGCGTTCCGGGCAGCGGGTAGAACCAGGCAGAAAATTCCCGCCTAGCAGCTTCCCTGTGGCCGGGAAGTGCAAAGGTACACGTTTTCAGCCGAAAACACGTTTTCCGGCGAAAACGCACACCACGGCTCTTTCTGAGAAAAAGCAAGCACAGAGGACGAGAATCGCTTTTGCCCTGCGTAACGTTCCGGGCAGCAGGTAGAACCAGGCAGAGAATTCCCGGCTAGCAGCTTCCCTGTGGCGGGGAAGTGCAAACGTACACGTTTTCGGCCGAAAACCCGTTTTCCGGCGAAAACGCACACCACGGCTCTTTCTGAGAAAAAGCAAGCACGGAGGACGAGAATCGCTTTTGCCCTGCGTAGCGTTCCGGGCAGCGGGTAGAACCAGGCAGAGAATTCCCGGCTAGCAGCTTCGCTGTGGCGGGGAAGTGCAAACGTACACGTTTTCGGCCGAAAACGCGTTTTCCGGCGAAAAAGCACACCATGGCTCTTTCTGAGAAAAAGCAAGCACGGAGGACGAGAATCTCTTTTGCCCTGCGTAGTGTTCCGGGCAGCGGGTAGAACCAGGCAGAGAATTCCCGGCTAGCAGCTTCCCTGTGGCGGGGAAGTGCAAACGTACACGTTTCCGGCCGAAAACGCGTTTTCCGGAGAAAAAGCACACCATGGCTCTTTCTGAGAAAAAGCAAGCACGGAGGACGAGAATCTCTTTTGCCCTGCGTAGTGTTCCGGGCAGCGGGTAGAACCAGGCAGAGAATTCCCGGCTAGCAGCTTCCCTGTGGCCGGGAAGTGCAAACGTACACGTTTCCGGCCGAAAACGCGTTTTGCGGCGAAAACGCACACCACGGCTCTTTCTGAGAAAAAGCAAGCACGGAGGACGAGAATCGCTTTTGCCCTGCGTAGCGTTCCGGTCAGCGGGTAGAAATAGGCAGCGAATTCCCGTCTAGCAGCTTCCCTGTGGCGGGGAAGTGCAAACGTACATGTTTTCGGCCGAAAACGCGTTTTCCGGCGAAAACGCACACCACGGCTCTTTCTGAGAAAAAGCAAGCACGGAGGACGAGAATCGCTTTTGCCCTGCGTAGCGTTCCGAGCAGCGGGTAGAAATAGGCAGCGAATTGCCGGCTAGCAGCTTCCCTGTGGCCGGGAAGTGCAAACGTACACGTTTCCGGCCGAAAACACGTTTCCCGGAGAAAAAGCACACCATGGCTCTTTCTGAGAAAAAGCAAGCACGGAGGACGAGAATCGCTTTTGCCCTGCGTAGCGTTCCGGGCAGCGGGTAGAACCAGGCAGAGAATTCCCGGCTAGCAGCTTCCCTGTGGCCGGGAAGTGCAAACGTACACGTTTTCGGCCGAAAACGTGTTTTACGGCGAAAACGCACACCACGGCTCTTTCTGAGAAAAAGCAAGCACGGAGGACGAGAATCGCTTTTGCCCTGCGTAGCGTTCCGGGCAGCGGGTAGAAATAGGCAGCGAATTCCCGGCTAGCAGCTTCCCTGTGGCCGGGAAGTGCAAACGTACACGTTTCCGGACGAAAACGCGTTTTCCGGAGAAAAAGAACACCATGGCTCTCTCTGAGAAAAAGCAAGCACGGAGGACGAGAATCTCTTTTGCCTTGCGTAGCGTTCCGGGCAGCGGGTAGAACCAGGCAGAGAATTCCCGGCTAGCAGCTTTCCTGTGGCGGGGAAGTGCAAACGTACACGTTTTCGGCCGAAAACGCGTTTTCCGGCGAAAACGCACACCACGGCTCTTTCTGAGAAAAAGCAAGCACGGAGGACGAGAATCGCTTTTGCCCTGCGTAGCGTTCCGGGCAGCGGGTAGAACCAGGCAGAGAATTCCCGGCTAGCAGCTTTCCTGTGGCGGGGAAGTGCAAACGTACACGTTTTCGGCCGAAAACGCGTTTTCCGGCGAAAACGCACACCACGGCTCTTTCTGAGAAAAAGCAAGCACGGAGGACGAGAATTGCTTTTGCCCTGCGTAGCGTTCCGGGCAGCGGGTAGAACCAGGCAGCGAATTGCCGGCTAGCAGCTTCCCTGTGGCCGGGAAGTGCAAACGTACACGTTTTCGGCCGAAAACGCGTTTTCCGGCGAAAACGCACACCACGGCTCTTTCTGAGAAAAAGCAAGCACGGAGGACGAGAATCGCTTTTGCCCTGCGTAGCGTTCCGAGCAGCGGGTAGAAATAGGCAGCGAATTCCCGGCTAGCAGCTTCCCTGTGGCCGGGAAGTGCAAACGTACACGTTTTCGGCCGAAAACGCGTTTTCCAGCGAAAAAGCACACCACGGCTCTTTCTGAGAAAAAGCAAGCACGGAGGACGAGAATCGCTTTTGCCCTGCGTAGCGTTCCGGGCAGCGGGTAGAACCAGGCAGAAAATTCCCGGCTAGCAGCTTCCCTGTGGCCGGGAAGTGCAAACGTACACGTTTTCGGCCGAAAACGCGTTTTACGGCGAAAACGCACACCACGGCTCTTTCTGAGAAAAAGCAAGCACGGAGGACGAGAATCGCTTTTGCCCTGCGTAGCGTTCCGGGCAGCGGGTAGAACCAGGCAGAGAATTCCCGGCTAGCAGCTTCCCTGTGGCCGGGAAGTGCAAACGTACACGTTTTCGGCCGAAAACGCGTTTTCCGGCGAAAACGCACACCACGGCTCTTTCTGAGAAAAAGCAAGCACGGAGGACGAGAATCGCTTTTGCCCTGCGTAGCGTTCCGGGCAGCGGGTAGAACCAGGCAGAGAATTCCCGGCTAGCAGCTTCCCTGTGGCGGGGAAGTGCAAACGTACACGTTTTCGGCCGAAAACTCGTTTTCCAGGGAAAACGCACACCACGGCTCTTTCTGAGAAAAAGCAAGCACGGAGGACGAGAATCGCTTTTGCCCTGCGTAGCGTTCCGGGCAGCGGGTAGAACCAGGCAGAAAATTCCCGCCTAGCAGCTTCCCTGTGGCCGGGAAGTGCAAACCTACACGTTTTCGGCCGAAAACGCGTTTTGCGGCGAAAACGCACACCACGGCTCTTTCTGAGAAAAAGCAAGCACGGAGGAGGAGAATCGCTTTTGCCCTGCGTAGCGTTCCGGGCAGCGGGTAGAACCAGGCAGAGAATTCCCGGCTAGCAGCTTCGCTGTGGCGGGGAAGTGCAAACGTACACGTTTTCGGCCGAAAACACGTTTTGCGGCGAAAACGCACACCACGGCTCTTTCTGAGAAAAAGCAAGCACGGAGGACGAGAATCGCTTTTGCCCTGCGTAGCGTTCCGGGCAGCGGGTAGAACCAGGCAGAGAATTCCCGGCTAGCAGCTTCCCTGTGGCGGGGAAGTGCAAACGTACACGTTTTCGGCCGAAAACGCGTTTTCCGGCGAAAACGCACACCACGGCTCTTTCTGAGAAAAAGCAAGCACGGAGGACGAGAATCGCTTTTGCCCTGCTTAGCGTTCTGAGCAGCGGGTAGAAATAGGCAGCGAATTCCTGTCTAGCAGCTTCCCTGTGGCGGGGAAGTGCAAACGTACACGTTTTCGGCCGAAAACGCGTTTTCCGGCGAAAACGCACACCACGGCTCTTTCTGAGAAAAAGCAAGCACGGAGGACGAGAATCGCTTTTGCCCTGAGTAGCGTTCTGAGCAGCGGGTAGAAATAGGCAGCGAATTCCCGGCTAGCAGCTTCCCTGTGGCCGGGAAGTGCAAACGTACACGTTTCCGGACGAAAACGCGTTTTCCGGAGAAAAAGCACACCATGGCTCTCTCTGAGAAAAAGCAAGCACGGAGGACGAGAATCTCTTTTGCCCTGCGTACCGTTCCGGGCAGCGGGTAGAACCAGGCAGAGAATTCCCGGCTAGCAGCTTTCCTGTGGCGGGGAAGTGCAAACGTACACGTTTTCGGCCGAAAACACGTTTTCCGGCGAAAACGCACACCACGGCTCTTTCTGAGAAAAAGCAAGCACGGAGGACGAGAATCGCTTTTGCCCTGCGTAGCGTTCCGAGCAGCGGGTAGAAATAGGCAGCGAATTCCCGGCTAGCAGCTTCCCTGTGGCCGGGAAGTGCAAACGTACACGTTTCCGGCCGAAAACGCGTTTTCCGGCGAAAACGCACACCACGGCTCTTTCTGAGAAAAAGCAAGCACGGAGGACGAGAATCGCTTTTGCCCTGCGTAGCGTTCCGGGCAGCGGGTAGAACCAGGCAGAGAATTCCCTGCTAGCAGCTTCCCTGTGGCCGGGAAGTGCAAACGTACACGTTTTCGGCCGAAAACGCGTTTTCCGGCGAAAACGCACACCACGGCTCTTTCTGAGAAAAAGCAAGCACGGAGGACGAGAATCGCTTTTGCCCTGCGTAGCGTTCTGAGCAGCGGGTAGAAATAGGCAGCGAATTCCCGGCTAGCAGCTTCCCTGTGGCCGGGAAGTGCAAACGTACACGTTTCCGGACGAAAATGCGTTTTCCGGAGAAAAAGCACACCATGGCTCTCTCTGAGAAAAAGCAAGCACGGAGGACGAGAATCTCTTTTGCCCTGCGTAGATTTCCGGGCAGCGGGTAAAACCAGGCAGAGAATTCCCGGCTAGCAGCTTCCCTGTGGCGGGGAAGTGCAAACGTACACGTTTTCGGCCGAAAACGCGTTTTCCGGCGAAAACGCACACCACGGCTCTTTCTGAGAAAAAGCAAGCACGGAGGACGAGAATCGCTTTTGCCCTGCGTAGCGTTCCGGGCAGCGGGTAGAACCAGGCAGAGAATTCCCGGCTAGCAGCTTCCCTGTGGCCGGGAAGTGCAAACGTACACGTTTTCGGCCGAAAACGCGTTTTCCCGCGAAAACGCACACCACGGCTCTTTCTGAGAAAAAGCAAGCACGGAGGACGAGAATCGCTTTTGCCCTGCGTAGCGTTCCGGGCAGCGGGTAGAACCAGGCAGAGAATTCCCGGCTAGCAGCTTCCCTGTGGCCGGGAAGTGCAAACGTACACGTTTTCGGCCGAAAACACGTTTTCCGGCGAAAACGCACACGACGGCTCTTTCTGAGAAAAAGCAAGCACGGAGGACGAGAATCTCTTTATGCCCTGCGTAGCGTTCCGGGCAGCGGGTAGAAATAGGCAGCGAATTGCCGGCTAACAGCTTCCCTGTGGCCGGGAAGTGCAAACGTACACGTTTCCGACCGAAAACGCGTTTCCCGGAGAAAAAGCACACCATGGCTCTTTCTGAGAAAAAGCAAGCACGGAGGACGAGAATCGCTTTTGCCCTGCGTAGCGTTCCGGGCAGCGGGTAGAACCAGGCAGAGAATTCCCGGCTAGCAGCTTCCCTGTGGCCGGGAAGTGCAAACGTACACGTTTTCGGCCGAAAACGTGTTTTACGGCGAAAACGCACACCACGGCTCTTTCTGAGAAAAAGCAAGCACGGAGGACGAGAATCGCTTTTGCCCTGCGTAGCGTTCCGGGCAGCGGGTAGAACCAGGCAGAGAATTCCCGGCTAGCAGCTTCCCTGTGCCGAGAAGTGCAAACGTACACGTTTTCGGCCGAAAAAGTGTTTTACGGCGAAAACGCACACCACGGCTCTTTCTGAGAAAAAGCAAGCACGGAGGACGAGAATCGCTTTTGCCCTGCGTAGCGTTCCGGGCAGCGGGTAGAAATAGGCAGCGAATTCCCGGCTAGCAGCTTTCCTGTGGCCGGGAAGTGCAAACGTACACGTTTCCGGCCGAAAACGCGTTTTCCGAAGAAAAAGCACACCATGGCTCTCTCTGAGAAAAAGCAAGCACGGAGGACGAGAATCTCTTTTGCCCTGCGTAGCGTTCCGGGCAGCGGGTAGAACCAGGCAGAGAATTCCCGGGTAGCAGCTTTCCTGTGGCGGGGAAGTGCAAACGTACAAGTTTTCGGCCGAAAACGCGTTTTCCGGCGAAAACGCACACCACGGCTCTTTCTGAGAAAAAGCAAGCACGGAGGACGAGAATCGCTTTTGCCCTGCGTAGCGTTCCGGGCAGCGGGTAGAACCAGGCAGAGAATTCCCGGCTAGCAGCTTTCCTGTGGCGGGGAAGTGCAAACGTACACGTTTTCGGCCGAAAACGCGTTTTCCGGCGAAAACGCACACCACGGCTCTTTCTGAGAAAAAGCAAGCACGGAGGACGAGAATCGCTTTTGCCCTGCGTAGCGTTCCGGGCAGCGGGTAGAACCAGGCAGAGAATTCCCGGCTAGCAGCTTCCCTGTGGCCGGGAAGTGCAAACGTACACGTTTTCGGCCGAAAACACGTTTTCCGGCGAAAACGCACACGACGGCTCTTTCTGAGAAAAAGCAAGCACGGAGGACGAGAATCGCTTTTGCCCTGCGTAGCGTTACGAGCAGCGGGTAGAAATAGGCAGCGAATTCCCGGCTAGCAGCTTCCCTGTGGCCGGGAAGTGCAAACGTACACGTTTTCGGCCGAAAACGCGTTTTCCAGCGAAAAAGCACACCACGGCACTTTCTGAGAAAAAGCAAGCACGGAGGACGAGAATCGCTTTTGCCCTGCGTAGCGTTCCGGGCAGCGGGTAGAACCAGGCAGCGAATTCCCTGCTAGCAGCTTCCCTGTGGCGGGGAAGTGCAAACGTACACGTTTTCGGCCGAAAACGCGTTTTCCGGCGAAAACGTACACCACGGCTCTTTCTGAGAAAAAGCAAGCACGGAGGACGAGAATCGCTTTTGCCCTGCGTAGCGTTCCGGGCAGCGGGTAGAACCAGGCAGAAAATTCCCGGCTAGCAGCTTCCCTGTGGCCGGGAAGTGCAAAGGTACACGTTTTCGGCCGAAAACGCGTTTTCCGGCGAAAACGCACACCACGGCTCTTTCTGAGAAAAAGCAAGCACGGAGGACGAGAATCGCTTTTGCGCTGCGTAGCGTTCCGGGCAGCGGGTAGAACCAGGCAGAGAATTCCCGGCTAGCAGCTTCCCTGTGGCCGGGAAGTGCAAACGTACACGTTTTCGGCCGAAAACGCGTTTTCCGGCGAAAACGCACACCACGGCTCTTTCTGAGAAAAAGCAAGCACGGAGGACAAGAATCGCTTTTGCCCTTCGTAGCGTTCCGGAGAGCGGGTAAAACCAGGCAGAGAATTCCCGGCTAGCAGCTTCCCTGTGGCCGGGAAGTGCAAACGTACACGTTTTCGGCCGAAAACGCGTTTTCAGGCGAAAAGGCACACCACGGCTCTTTCTGAGAAAAAGCAAGCACGGAGGACGAGAATCGCTTTTGCTCTCCGTAGCGTTCCGGGCAGCGGGTAGAACCAGGCAGAGAATTCCCGGCTAGCAGCTTCCCTGTGGCCGGGAAGTGCAAACGTACACGTTTCCGGACGAAAACGCGTTTTGCGGCGAAAACGCACACCACGGCCCTTTCTGAGAAAAAGCAAGCACGGAGGACGAGAATCGCTTTTGCCCTGCGTAGCGTTCTGAGCAGCGGGTAGAAATAGGCAGCGAATTCCCGTCTAGCAGCTTCCCTGTGGCGGAGAAGTGCAAACGTACAAGTTTTCGACCGAAAACGCGTTTTCCGGCGAAAATGCACACCACGGCTCTTTCTGAGAAAAAGCAAGCACGGAGGACGAGAATCGCTTTTGCCCTGCGTAGCGTTCTGAGCAGCGGGTAGAAATAGTCAGCGAATTCCCGGCTAGCAGCTTCCCTGTGGCGGGGAAGTGCAAACGTACACGTTTTCGTCTGAAAACGCGTTTTCCCGCGAAAACGCACACCACGGCTCTTTCTGAGAAAAAGCAAGCACGGAGGACGAGAATCGCTTTTGCCCTGCGTAGCGTTCCGAGCAGCGGGTAGAAATAGGCAGCGAATTGCCGGCTAGCAGCTTCCCTGTGGCCGGGAAGTGCAAACGTACACGTTTTCGGCCGAAAACGCGTTTCCCGGAGAAAAAGCACACCATGGCTCTTTCTGAGAAAAAGCAAGCACGGAGGACGAGAATCGCTTTTGCCCTGCGTAGCGTTCCGGGCAGCGGGTAGAACCAGGCAGAAAATTCCCGGCTAGCAGCTTCCCTGTGGCCGGGAAGTGCAAACGTACACGTTTTAGGCCGAAAACGCGTTTTGCGGCGAAAACGCACACCACGGCTCTTTCTGAGAAAAAGCAAGCACGGAGGACGAGAATCGCTTTTGCCCTGCGTAGCGTTCCGGGCAGCGGGTAGAACCAGGCAGAGAATTCCCGTCTAGCAGCTTCCCTGTGGCGGGGAAGTGCAAACGTACACGTTTTCGGCCGAAAACGTGTTTTGCGGCGAAAACGCACACCACGGCTCTTTCTGAGAAAAAGCAAACACGGAGGACCAGAATCGCTTTTGCCCTGCGTAGCGTTCCGGGCAGCGGGTAGAACGAGGCAGAGAATTCCCGGCTAGCAGCTTCCCTGTGGCGGGGAAGTGCAAACGTACACGTTTTCGGCCGAAAACACGTTTTGCGGCGAAAACGCACACCACGGCTCTTTCTGAGAAAAAGCAAGCACGGAGGACGAGAATCGCTTTTGCCCTGCGTAGCGTTCCGGGCAGCGGGTAGAACCAGGCAGAGAATTCCCGGCTAGCAGCTTCCCTGTGGCGGGGAAGTGCAAACGTACACGTTTTCGGCCGGAAACGCGTTTTGCGGCGAAAACGCACACCACGGCTCTTTCTGAGAAAAAGCAAGCACGGAGGACGAGAATCGCTTTTGCCCTGCGTAGCGTTCCGGGCAGCGGGTAGAACGAGGCAGAGAATTCCCGGCTAGCAGCTTCCCTGTGGCGGGGAAGTGCAAACGTACACGTTTTCGGCCGAAAACGCGTTTTCCGGTGAAAACGCACACCACGGCTCTTACTGAGAAAAAGCAAGCACGGAGGACGAGAAGCGCTTTTGCCCTGCCTAGCGTTCGAGCAGCGGGTAGAAATAGGCAGCGAATTCCCGGCTAGCAGCTTCCCTGTGGCGGGGAAGTGCAAACGTACACGTTTTCGGCCGAAAACGCGTTTTCCGGCGAAAAAGCACACCACGGCTCTTTCTGAGAAAAAGCAAGCACGGAGGACGAGAATCGCTTTTGCCCTGCGTAGCGTTCGAGCAGCGGGTAGAAATAGGCAGCGAATTCCCGGCTAGCAGCTTCCCTGTGGCCGGGAAGTGCAAACGTACACGTTTTCGGCCGAAAACGCGTTTTCCGGTGAAAACGCACACCACGGCTCTTTCTGAGACAAAGCAAGCACGGAGGACGAGAATCGCTTTTACCCTGCGTAGCGTTCCGGGCAGCGGGTAGAACCAGGCAGAAAATTCCCGGCTAGCAGCTTCCCTGTGGCCGGGAAGTGCAAAGGTACACCTTTTCGGCCGAAAACGCGTTTTCCGGCGAAAACGCACACCACGGCTCTTTCTGAGAAAAAGCAAGCATGGTGGACGAGAATCGCTTTTGCCCTGCGTAGCGTTCCGGAGAGCGGGTAAAATCAGGCAGAGAATTCCCGGCTAGCAGCTTCCCTGTGGCGGGGAAGTGCAAACGTACACGTTTTCGGCCGAAAACCCGTTTTCAGGCGAAAACGCACACCACGGCTCTTTCTGAGAAAAAGCAAGCACGGAGGACGAGAATCGCTTTTGCTCTCCGTAGCGTTCCGGGCAGCGGGTAGAACCAGGCAGAGAATTCCCGGCTAGCAGCTTCCCTGTGGCCGGGAAGTGCAAACGTACACGTTTTCGGCCGAAAACGCGTTTTCCGGCGAAAACGCACACCACGGCCCTTTCTGAGAAAAATCAAGCACGGAGGACGAGAATCGCTTTTGCCCTGCGTAGCGTTCTGAGCAGCGGGTAGAACCAGGCAGCGAATTCCCGTCTAGCAGCTTCCCTGTGGCGGGGAAGTGCAAACGTACACGTTTTCGGCCGAAAACTCGTTTTCCGGCGAAAACGCACACCACGGCTCTTTCTGAGAAAAAGCAAGCACGGAGGACGAGAATCGCTTTTGCCCTGCGTAGCGTTCCGAGCAGCGGGTAGAAATAGGCAGCGAATTGCCGGCTGGCAGCTTCCCTGTGGCCGGGAAGTGCAAACGTACACGTTTCCGGCCGAAAACGCGTTTCCCGGAGAAAAAGCACACCATGGCTCTTTCTGAGAAAAAGCAAGCACGGAGGACGAGAATCGCTTTTGCCCTGCGTAGCGTTCCGGGCAGCGGGTAGAACCAGGCAGAGAATTCCCGGCTAGCAGCTTCCCTGTGGCGGGGAAGTGCAAACGTACACGTTTTCGGCCGAAAACGCGTTTTCCGGCGAAATCGCACACCACGGCTCTTTCTGAGAAAAAGCAAGCACGGAGGACGAGAATCGCTTTTGCCCTGCGTAGCGTTCCGGGCAGCGGGTAGAACCAGGGAGAGAATTCCCGGCTAGCAGCTTCCCTGTGGCGGGGAAGTGCAAACGTACACGTTTTCGGCCGAAAACGCGTTTTCCGGCAAAAACGCACACCACGGCTCTTTCTGAGAAAAAGCAAGCACGGAGGACGAGAATCGCTTTTACCCTGCGTAGCGTTCTGAGCAGCGGGTAGAAATAGGCAGCGAATTGCCGGCTAGTAGCTTCCCTGTGGCGGGGAAGTGCAAATGTACACGTTTTCGGCCGAAAACGCGTTTTCCGGCGAAAACGCACACCACGGCTCTTTCTGAGAAAAAGCAAGCACGGAGGACGAGAAGCGCTTTTGCCCTGCCTAGCGTTCGAGCAGCGGGTAGAAATAGTCAGCGAATTCCCGGCTAGCAGCTTCCCTGTGGCGGGGAAGTGCAAACGTACACGTTTTCGGCCGTAAACGCGTTTTCCGGCGAAAACGCACACCACGGCTCTTTCTGAGAAAAAGCAAGCACGGAGGACGAGAATCGCTTTTGCCCTGCGTAGCGTTCCGGGCAGCGGGTAGAACCAGGCAGAAAATTCCCGGCTAGCAGCTTCCCTGTGGCCGGGAAGTGCAAAGGTACACCTTTTCAGCCGAAAACGCGTTTCCCGGAGAAAAAGCACACCATGGCTCTTTCTGAGAAAAAGCAAGCACGGAGGACGAGAATCGCTTTTGCCCTGCGTAGCGTTCCGGGCAGCGGGTAGAACCAGGCAGAAAATTCCCGGCTAGCAGCTTCCCTGTGGCGGGGAAGTGCAAACGTACACGTTTTCGTCTGAAAACGCGTTTTCCCGCGAAAACGCACACCACGGCTCTTTCTGAGAAAAAGCAAGCACGGAGGACGAGAATCGCTTTTGCCCTGCGTAGCGTTCCGAGCAGCGGGTAGAAATAGGCAGCGAATTGCCGGCTAGCAGCTTCCCTGTGGCCGGGAAGTGCAAACGTACACGTTTTCGGCCGAAAACGCGTTTCCCGGAGAAAAAGCACACCATGGCTCTTTCTGAGAAAAAGCAAGCACGGAGGACGAGAATCGCTTTTGCCCTGCGTAGCGTTCCGGGCAGCGGGTAGAACCAGGCAGAAAATTCCCGGCTAGCAGCTTCCCTGTGGCCGGGAAGTGCAAACGTACACGTTTTAGGCCGAAAACGCGTTTTGCGGCGAAAACGCACACCACGGCTCTTTCTGAGAAAAAGCAAGCACGGAGGACGAGAATCGCTTTTGCCCTGCGTAGCGTTCCGGGCAGCGGGTAGAACCAGGCAGAGAATTCCCGTCTAGCAGCTTCCCTGTGGCCGGGAAGTGCAAACGTACACGTTTTCGGCCGAAAACGTGTTTTGCGGCGAAAACGCACACCACGGCTCTTTCTGAGAAAAAGCAAACACGGAGGACCAGAATCGCTTTTGCCCTGCGTAGCGTTCCGGGCAGCGGGTAGAACGAGGCAGAGAATTCCCGGCTAGCAGCTTCCCTGTGGCGGGGAAGTGCAAACGTACACGTTTTCGGCCGAAAACACGTTTTGCGGCGAAAACGCACACCACGGCTCTTTCTGAGAAAAAGCAAGCACGGAGGACGAGAATCGCTTTTGCCCTGCGTAGCGTTCCGGGCAGCGGGTAGAACCAGGCAGAGAATTCCCGGCTAGCAGCTTCCCTGTGGCGGGGAAGTGCAAACGTACACGTTTTCGGCCGGAAACGCGTTTTGCGGCGAAAACGCACACCACGGCTCTTTCTGAGAAAAAGCAAGCACGGAGGACGAGAATCGCTTTTGCCCTGCGTAGCGTTCCGGGCAGCGGGTAGAACGAGGCAGAGAATTCCCGGCTAGCAGCTTCCCTGTGGCGGGGAAGTGCAAACGTACACGTTTTCGGCCGAAAACGCGTTTTCCGGTGAAAACGCACACCACGGCTCTTACTGAGAAAAAGCAAGCACGGAGGACGAGAAGCGCTTTTGCCCTGCCTAGCGTTCGAGCAGCGGGTAGAAATAGGCAGCGAATTCCCGGCTAGCAGCTTCCCTGTGGCGGGGAAGTGCAAACGTACACGTTTTCGGCCGAAAACGCGTTTTCCGGCGAAAAAGCACACCACGGCTCTTTCTGAGAAAAAGCAAGCACGGAGGACGAGAATCGCTTTTGCCCTGCGTAGCGTTCGAGCAGCGGGTAGAAATAGGCAGCGAATTCCCGGCTAGCAGCTTCCCTGTGGCCGGGAAGTGCAAACGTACACGTTTTCGGCCGAAAACGCGTTTTCCGGTGAAAACGCACACCACGGCTCTTTCTGAGAAAAAGCAAGCACGGAGGACGAGAATCGCTTTTACCCTGCGTAGCGTTCCGGGCAGCGGGTAGAACCAGGCAGAAAATTCCCGGCTAGCAGCTTCCCTGTGGCCGGGAAGTGCAAAGGTACACCTTTTCGGCCGAAAACGCGTTTTCCGGCGAAAACGCACACCACGGCTCTTTCTGAGAAAAAGCAAGCATGGTGGACGAGAATCGCTTTTGCCCTGCGTAGCGTTCCGGAGAGCGGGTAAAATCAGGCAGAGAATTCCCGGCTAGCAGCTTCCCTGTGGCGGGGAAGTGCAAACGTACACGTTTTCGGCCGAAAACCCGTTTTCAGGCGAAAACGCACACCACGGCTCTTTCTGAGAAAAAGCAAGCACGGAGGACGAGAATCGCTTTTGCTCTCCGTAGCGTTCCGGGCAGCGGGTAGAACCAGGCAGAGAATTCCCGGCTAGCAGCTTCCCTGTGGCCGGGAAGTGCAAACGTACACGTTTTCGGCCGAAAACGCGTTTTCCGGCGAAAACGCACACCACGGCCCTTTCTGAGAAAAATCAAGCACGGAGGACGAGAATCGCTTTTGCCCTGCGTAGCGTTCTGAGCAGCGGGTAGAACCAGGCAGCGAATTCCCGTCTAGCAGCTTCCCTGTGGCGGGGAAGTGCAAACGTACACGTTTTCGGCCGAAAACTCGTTTTCCGGCGAAAACGCACACCACGGCTCTTTCTGAGAAAAAGCAAGCACGGAGGACGAGAATCGCTTTTGCCCTGCGTAGCGTTCCGAGCAGCGGGTAGAAATAGGCAGCGAATTGCCGGCTGGCAGCTTCCCTGTGGCCGGGAAGTGCAAACGTACACGTTTCCGGCCGAAAACGCGTTTCCCGGAGAAAAAGCACACCATGGCTCTTTCTGAGAAAAAGCAAGCACGGAGGACGAGAATCGCTTTTGCCCTGCGTAGCGTTCCGGGCAGCGGGTAGAACCAGGCAGAGAATTCCCGGCTAGCAGCTTCCCTGTGGCGGGGAAGTGCAAACGTACACGTTTTCGGCCGAAAACGCGTTTTCCGGCGAAATCGCACACCACGGCTCTTTCTGAGAAAAAGCAAGCACGGAGGACGAGAATCGCTTTTGCCCTGCGTAGCGTTCCGGGCAGCGGGTAGAACCAGGGAGAGAATTCCCGGCTAGCAGATTCCCTGTGGCGGGGAAGTGCAAACGTACACGTTTTCGGCCGAAAACGCGTTTTCCGGCAAAAACGCACACCACGGCTCTTTCTGAGAAAAAGCAAGCACGGAGGACGAGAATCGCTTTTACCCTGCGTAGCGTTCTGAGCAGCGGGTAGAAATAGGCAGCGAATTGCCGGCTAGTAGCTTCCCTGTGGCGGGGAAGTGCAAATGTACACGTTTTCGGCCGAAAACGCGTTTTCCGGCGAAAACGCACACCACGGCTCTTTCTGAGAAAAAGCAAGCACGGAGGACGAGAAGCGCTTTTGCCCTGCCTAGCGTTCGAGCAGCGGGTAGAAATAGTCAGCGAATTCCCGGCTAGCAGCTTCCCTGTGGCCGGGAAGTGCAAAGGTACACGTTTTCGGCCGTAAACGCGTTTTCCGGCGAAAACGCACACCACGGCTCTTTCTGAGAAAAAGCAAGCACGGAGGACGAGAATCGCTTTTGCCCTGCGTAGCGTTCCGGGCAGCGGGTAGAACCAGGCAGCGAATTCCCGTCTAGCAGCTTCCCTGTGGCGGGGAAGTGCAAACGTACACGTTTTCGGCCGAAAACGTGTTTTGCGGCGAAAACGCACACCACGGCTCTTTCTGAGAAAAAGCAAGCACGGAGGACGAGAATCGCTTTTGCCCTGCGTAGCGTTCCGGGCAGCGGGTAGAACGAGGCAGAGAATTCCCGGCTAGCAGCTTCCCTGTGGCGGGGAAGTGCAAACGTACACGTTTTCGGCCGAAAACACGTTTTGCGGCGAAAACGCACACCACGGCTCTTTCTGAGAAAAAGCAAGCACGGAGGACGAGAATCGCTTTTGCCCTGCGTAGCGTTCCGGGCAGCGGGTAGAACCAGGGAGAGAATTCCCGGCTAGCAGCTTCGCTGTGGCGGGGAAGTGCAAACGTACACGTTTTCGGCCGAAAACGCGTTTTCAGGCGAAAACGCACACCACGGCTCTTTCTGAGAAAAAGCAAGCACGGAGGACGAGAATCGCTTTTGCCCTGCGTAGCGTTCCGGGCAGCGGGTAGAACGAGGCAGAGAATTCCCGGCTAGCAGCTTCCCTGTGGCGGGGAAGTGCAAACGTACACGTTTTCGGCCGAAAACACGTTTTCCGGTGAAAACGCACACCACGGCTCTTTCTGAGAAAAAGCAAGCACGGAGGACGAGAAGCGCTTTTGCCCTGCCTAGCGTTCGAGCAGCGGGTAGAAATAGGCAGCGAATTCCCGGCTAGCAGCTTCCCTGTGGCGGGGAAGTGCAAACGTACACGTTTTCGGCCGAAAACGCGTTTTGCGGCGAAAACGCACACCACGGCTCTTTCTGAGAAAAAGCAAGCACGGAGGACGAGAATCGCTTTTGCCCTGCGTAGCGTTCCGGGCAGCGGGTAGAACCAGGCAGAAAATTCCCGGCTAGCAGCTTCCCTGTGGCCGGGAAGTGCAAAGGTACACCTTTTCGGCCGAAAACGCGTTTTCCGGCGAAAACGCACACCACGGCTCTTTCTGAGAAAAAGCAAGCACGGAGGACGAGAATCGCTTTTGCCCTGCGTAGCGTTCGAGCAGCGGGTAGAAATAGGCAGCGAATTCCCGGCTAGCAGCTTCCCTGTGGCCGGGAAGTGCAAACGTACACGTTTTCGGCCGAAAACGCGTTTTCCGGTGAAAACGCACACCACGGCTCTTTCTGAGAAAAAGCAAGCACGGAGGACGAGAATCGCTTTTGCCCTGCGTAGCGTTCCGGGCAGCGGGTAGAACCAGGCAGAAAATTCCCGGCTAGCAGCTTCCCTGTGGCCGGGAAGTGCAAAGGTACACCTTTTCGGCCGAAAACGCGTTTTCCGGCGAAAACGCACACCACGGCTCTTTCTGAGAAAAAGCAAGCACGGAGGACGAGAATCGCTTTTGCCCTGCGTAGCGTTCCGGAGAGCGGGTAAAACCAGGCAGAGAATTCCCGGCTAGCAGCTTCCCTGTGGCGGGGAAGTGCAAACGTACACGTTTTCGGCCGAAAACCCGTTTTCAGGCGAAAACGCACACCACGGCTCTTTCTGAGAAAAAGCAAGCACGGAGGACGAGAATCGCTTTTGCTCTCCGTAGCGTTCCGGGCAGCGGGTAGAACCAGGCAGAGAATTCCCGGCTAGCAGCTTCCCTGTGGCCGGGAAGTGCAAACGTACACGTTTTCGGCCGAAAACGCGTTTTCCGGCGAAAACGCACACCACGGCCCTTTCTGAGATAAATCAAGCACGGAGGACGAGAATCGCTTTTGCCCTGCGTAGCGTTCTGAGCAGCGGGTAGAACCAGGCAGCGAATTCCCGTCTAGCAGCTTCCCTGTGGCGGGGAAGTGCAAACGTACACGTTTTCGGCCGAAAACGCGTTTTCCGGCGAAAAGGCACACCACGGCTCTTTCTGAGAAAAAGCAAGCACGGAGGACGAGAATCGCTTTTGCCCTGCGTAGTGTTCCGGGCAGCGGGTAGAACCAGGCAGAGAATTCCCGGCTAGCAGCTTCGCTGTGGCGGGGAAGTGCAAACGTACACGTTTTCGGCCGAAAACACGTTTTGCGGCGAAAACGCACACCACGGCTCTTTCTGAGAAAAAGCAAGCACGGAGGACGAGAATCGCTTTTGCCCTGCGTAGCGTTCCGGGCAGCGGGTAGAACCAGGCAGAGAATTCCCGGCTAGCAGCTTCCCTGTGGCCGGGAAGTGCAAACGTACACGTTTTCGGCCGAAAACACGTTTTCCGGCGAAAACGCACACCACGGCTCTTTCTGAGAAAAAGCAAGCACGGAGGACGAGAATCGCTTTTGCCCTGCGTAGCGTTCCGGGCAGCGGGTAGAACCAGGCAGAGAATTCCCGTCTAGCAGCTTCCCTGTGGCCGGGAAGTGCAAACGTACACGTTTTCGGCCGAAAACGTGTTTTGCGGCGAAAACGCACACCACGGCTCTTTCTGAGAAAAAGCAAGCACGGAGGACGAGAATCGCTTTTGCCCTGCGTAGCGTTCCGGGCAGCGGGTAGAACGAGGCAGAGAATTCCCGGCTAGCAGCTTCCCTGTGGCGGGGAAGTGCAAACGTACACGTTTTCGGCCGAAAACACGTTTTGCGGCGAAAACGCACACCACGGCTCTTTCTGAGAAAAAGCAAGCACGGAGGACGAGAATCGCTTTTGCCCTGCGTAGCGTTCCGGGCAGCGGGTAGAACCAGGGAGAGAATTCCCGGCTAGCAGCTTCGCTGTGGCGGGGAAGTGCAAACGTACACGTTTTCGGCCGAAAACGCGTTTTCAGGCGAAAACGCACACCACGGCTCTTTCTGAGAAAAAGCAAGCACGGAGGACGAGAATCGCTTTTGCCCTGCGTAGCGTTCCGGGCAGCGGGTAGAACGAGGCAGAGAATTCCCGGCTAGCAGCTTCCCTGTGGCGGGGAAGTGCAAACGTACACGTTTTCGGCCGAAAACATGTTTTCCGGTGAAAACGCACACCACGGCTCTTTCTGAGAAAAAGCAAGCACGGAGGACGAGAAGCGCTTTTGCCCTGCCTAGCGTTCGAGCAGCGGGTAGAAATAGGCAGCGAATTCCCGGCTAGCAGCTTCCCTGTGGCGGGGAAGTGCAAACGTACACGTTTTCGGCCGAAAACACGTTTTGCGGCGAAAACGCACACCACGGCTCTTTCTGAGAAAAAGCAAGCACGGAGGACGAGAATCGCTTTTGCCCTGCGTAGCGTTCCGGGCAGCGGGTAGAACCAGGCAGAAAATTCCCGGCTAGCAGCTTCCCTGTGGCCGGGAAGTGCAAAGGTACACCTTTTCGGCCGAAAACGCGTTTTCCGGCGAAAACGCACACCACGGCTCTTTCTGAGAAAAAGCAAGCACGGAGGACGAGAATCGCTTTTGCCCTGCGTAGCGTTCGAGCAGCGGGTAGAAATAGGCAGCGAATTCCCGGCTAGCAGCTTCCCTGTGGCGGGGAAGTGCAAACGTACACGTTTTCGGCCGAAAACGCGTTTTCCGGTGAAAACGCACACCACGGCTCTTTCTGAGAAAAAGCAAGCACGGAGGACGAGAATCGCTTTTGCCCTGCGTAGCGTTCCGGGCAGCGGGTAGAACCAGGCAGAAAATTCCCGGCTAGCAGCTTCCCTGTGGCCGGGAAGTGCAAAGGTACACCTTTTCGGCCGAAAACGCGTTTTCCGGCGAAAACGCACACCACGGCTCTTTCTGAGAAAAAGCAAGCACGGAGGACGAGAATCGCTTTTGCCCTGCGTAGCGTTCCGGAGAGCGGGTAAAACCAGGCAGAGAATTCCCGTCTAGCAGCTTCCCTGTGGCGGGGAAGTGCAAACGTACACGTTTTCGGCCGAAAACCCGTTTTCAGGCGAAAACGCACACCACGGCTCTTTCTGAGAAAAAGCAAGCACGGAGGACGAGAATCGCTTTTGCTCTCCGTAGCGTTCCAGGCAGCGGGTAGAACCAGGCAGAGAATTCCCGGCTAGCAGCTTCCCTGTGGCCGGGAAGTGCAAACGTACACGTTTTCGGCCGAAAACGCGTTTTCCGGCGAAAACGCACACCACGGCCCTTTCTGAGAAAAATCAAGCACGGAGGACGAGAATCGCTTTTGCCCTGCGTAGCGTTCTGAGCAGCGGGTAGAACCAGGCAGCGAATTCCCGTCTAGCAGCTTCCCTGTGGCGGGGAAGTGCAAACGTACACGTTTTCGGCCGAAAACGCGTTTTCCGGCGAAAAGGCACACCACGGCTCTTTCTGAGAAAAAGCAAGCACGGAGGACGAGAATCGCTTTTGCCCTGCGTAGTGTTCCGGGCAGCGGGTAGAACCAGGCAGAGAATTCCCGGCTAGCAGCTTCGCTGTGGCGGGGAAGTGCAAACGTACACGTTTTCGGCCGAAAACACGTTTTGCGGCGAAAACGCACACCACGGCTCTTTCTGAGAAAAAGCAAGCACGGAGGACGAGAATCGCTTTTGCCCTGCGTAGCGTTCCGGGCAGCGGGTAGAACCAGGCAGAGAATTCCCGGCTAGCAGCTTCCCTGTGGCCGGGAAGTGCAAACGTACACGTTTTCGGCCGAAAACACGTTTTCCGGCGAAAACGCACACCACGGCTCTTTCTGAGAAAAAGCAAGCACGGAGGACGAGAATCGCTTTTGCCCTGCGTAGCGTTCTGAGCAGCGGGTAGAAATAGGCAGCGAATTCCCGTCTAGCAGCTTCCCTGTGGCGGGGAAGTGCAAACGTACACGTTTTCGGCCGAAAACGCGTTTTCCGGCGAAAACGCACACCATGGCTCTTTCTGAGAAAAAGCAAGCACGGAGGACGAGAATCGCTTTTGCCCTGCGTAGCGTTCCGGGCAGCGGGTAGAACCAGGCAGAGAATTCCCGGCTAGCAGCTTCCCTGTGGCCGGGAAGTGCAAACGTACACGTTTTCGGCCGAAAAAGTGTTTTACGGCGAAAACGCACACCACGGCTCTTTCTGAGAAAAAGCAAGCACGGAGGACGAGAATCGCTTTTGCCCTGCGTAGCGTTCCGGGCAGCGGGTAGAAATAGGCAGCGAATTCCCGGCTAGCAGCTTCCCTGTGGCCGGGAAGTGCAAACGTACACGTTTCCGGACGAAAACGCGTTTTCCGGAGAAAAAGCACACCATGGCTCTTTCTGAGAAAAAGCAAGCACGGAGGACGAGAATCTCTTTTGCCCTGCGTAGCGTTCCGGGCAGCGGGTAGAACCAGGTAGAGAATTCCCGGCTAGCAGCTTCCGTGTGGCGGGGAAGTGCAAACGTACACGTTTTCGGCCGAAAACGCGTTTTCCGGCGAAAACGCACACCACGGCTCTTTCTGAGAAAAAGCAAGCACGGAGGACGAGAATCGCTTTTGCCCTGCGTAGCGTTCCGGGCAGCGGGTAGAACCAGGCAGAGAATTCCCGGCTAGCAGCTTCCCTGTGGCCGGGAAGTGCAAACGTACACGTTTTCGGCCGAAAACGCGTTTTACGGCGAAAACGCACACCACGGCTCTTTCTGAGAAAAAGCAAGCACGGAGGACGAGAATCGCTTTTGCCCTGCGTAGCGTTCCGGGCAGCGGGTAGAACCAGGCAGAGAATTCCAGGCTAGCAGCTTCCCTGTGGCCGGGAAGTGCAAACGTACACGTTTTCGGCCGAAAACACGTTTTCCGGCAAAAACGCACACCACGGCTCTTTCTGAGAAAAAGCAAGCACGGAGGACGAGAATCGCTTTTGCCCTTCGTAGCGTTCCGAGCAGCGGGTAGAAATAGGCAGCGAATTCCCGGCTAGCAGCTTCCCTGTGGCGGGGAAGTGCAAACGTACACGTTTTCGGCCGAAAACGCGTTTTCCGGCGAAAAAGCACACCACGGCTCTTTCTGAGAAAAAGCAAGCACGGAGGACGAGAATCGCTTTTGCCCTGCGTAGCGTTCCGGGCAGCGGGTAGAACCAGGCAGAGAATTCCCGGCTAGCAGCTTCCCTGTGGCCGGGAAGTGCAAACGTACACGTTTTCGGCCGAAAACGCGTTTTCCGGCGAAAACGCACACCACGGCTCTTTCTGAGAAAAAGCAAGCACGGAGGACAAGAATCGCTTTTGCCCTGCGTAGCGTTCCGGAGAGCGGGTAAAACCAGGCAGAGAATTCCCGGCTAGCAGCTTCCCTGTGGCCGGGAAGTGCAAACGTACACGTTTTCGGCCGAAAACACGTTTTCAGGCGAAAACGCACACCACGGCTCTTTCTGAGAAAAAGCAAGCACGGAGGACGAGAATCGCTTTTGCTCTCCGTAGCGTTCCGGGCAGCGGGTAGAACCAGGCAGAGAATTCCCGGCTAGCAGCTTCACTGTGGCCGGGAAGTGCAAACGTACACGTTTTCGGCCGAAAACGCGTTTTCCGGCGAAAACGCACACCACGGCTCTTTCTGAGAAAAAGCAAGCACGGAGGACGAGAATCGCTTTTGCCCTGCGTAGCGTTCTGAGCAGCGGGTAGAAATAGGCAGCGAATTCCCGTCTAGCAGCTTCCCTGTGGCGGGGAAGTGCAAACGTACACGTTTTCGGCCGAAAACGCGTTTTCCGGCGAAAATGCACACCACGGCTCTTTCTGAGAAAAAGCAAGCACGGAGGACGAGAATCGCTTTTGCCCTGCGTAGCGTTCCTGGCAGCGGGTAGAACCAGGCAGAGAATTCCCGGCTAGCAGCTTCCCTGTGGCGGGGAAGTGCAAACGTACACGTTTTCGGCCGAAAACGTGTTTTCAGGCGAAAACGCACACCACGGCTCTTTCTGAGAAAAAGCAAGCACGGAGGACGAGAATCGCTTTTGCCCTGCGTAGCGTTCCGGGCAGCGGGTAGAACCAGGCAGAGAATTCCCGGCTAGCAGCTTCCCTGTGGCCGGGATGTGCAAACGTACACGTTTTCGGCCGAAAATGCGTTTTCCGGCGAAAACGCACACCACGGCTCTTTCTGAGAAAAAGCAAGCACGGAGGACGAGAATCTCTTTTGCCCTGCGTAGCGTTCCGGGCAGCGGGTAGAACCAGGCAGCGTATTCCCTGCTAGCAGCTTCCCTGTGGCGGGGAAGTGCAAACGTACACGTTTTCGGCCGAAAACGCGTTTTCCGGCGAAAACGCACACCACGGCTCTTTCTGAGAAAAAGCAAGCACGGAGGACGAGAATCGCTTTTGCCCTGCGTAGCGTTCCGGGCAGCGGGTAGAACCAGGCAGAGAATTTCCGGCTAGCAGCTTCCCTGTGGCGGGGAATTGCAAACGTACACGTTTTCGGCCGAAAACGCGTTTTCCGGCGAAAACGCACACCACGGCTCTTTCTGAGAAAAAGCAAGCACGGAGGACGAGAATCGCTTTTGCCCTGCGTAGCGTTCCGAGCAGCGGGTAGAAATAGGCAGCGAATTGCCGGCTAGCAGCTTCCCTGTGGCCGGGAAGTGCAAACGTACACGTTTCCGGCCGAAAACGCGTTTCCCGGAGAAAAAGCACACCATGGCTCTTTCTGAGAAAAAGCAAGCACGGAGGACGAGAATCGCTTTTGCCCTGCGTAGCGTTCCGGGCAGCGGGTAGAACCAGGCAGAGAATTCCCGGCTAGCAGCTTCCCTGTGGCCGGGAAGTGCAAACGTACACGTTTTCGGCCGAAAACGTGTTTTACGGCGAAAACGCACACCACGGCTCTTTCTGAGAAAAAGCAAGCACGGAGGACGAGAATCGCTTTTGCCCTGCGTAGCGTTCCGGGCAGCGGGTAGAAATAGGCAGCGAATTCCCGGCTAGCAGCTTCCCTGTGGCCGGGAAGTGCAAACGTACACGTTTCCGGACGAAAACGCGTTTTCCGGAGAAAAAGCACACCATGGCTCTCTCTGAGAAAAAGCAAGCACGGAGGACGAGAATCTCTTTTGCCCTGCGTAGCGTTCCGGGCAGCGGGTAGAACCAGGCAGAGAATTCCCGGCTAGCAGCTTTTCTGTGGCGGGGAAGTGCAAACGTACACGTTTTCGGCCGAAAACGCGTTTTCCGGCGAAAACGCACACCACGGCTCTTTCTGAGAAAAAGCAAGCACGGAGGACGAGAATCGCTTTTGCCCTGCGTAGCGTTCCGGGCAGCGGGTAGAACCAGGCAGAGAATTCCCGGCTAGCAGCTTCCCTGTGGCCGGGAAGTGCAAACGTACACGTTTTCGGCCGAAAACGCGTTTTACGGCGAAAACGCACACCACGGCTCTTTCTGAGAAAAAGCAAGCACGGAGGACGAGAATCGCTTTTGCCCTGCGTAGCGTTCCGGGCAGCGGGTAGAACGAGGCAGAGAATTCCCGGCTAGCAGCTTCCCTGTGGCCGGGAAGTGCAAACGTACACGTTTTCGGCCGAAAACGCGTTTTCCGCCGAAAACGCACACCACGGCCCTTTCTGAGAAAAAGCAAGCACGGAGGACGAGAATCGCTTTTGCCCTGCGTAGCGTTCTGAGCAGCGGGTAGAAATAGGCAGCGAATTCCCGTCTAGCAGCTTCCCTGTGGCGGGGAAGTGCAAACGTACACGTTTTCGGCCGAAAACGCGTTTTCCGGCGAAAATGCACACCAAGGCTCTTTCTGAGAAAAAGCAAGCACGGAGGACGAGAATCGCTTTTGCCCTGCGTAGCGTTCCTGGCAGCGGGTAGAACCAGGCAGAGAATTCCCGGCTAGCAGCTTCCCTGTGGCGGGGAAGTGCAAACGTACACGTTTTCGGCCGAAAACGTGTTTTCCGGCGAAAACGCACACCACGGCTCTTTCTGAGAAAAAGCAAGCACGGAGGACGAGAATCGCTTGTGCACTGCGTAGCGTTCCGAGCAGCGGGTAGAAATAGGCAGCGAATTGCCGGCTAGCAGCTTCCCTGTGGCCGGGAAGTGCAAACGTACACGTTTCCGGCCGAAAACGCGTTTTCCGGAGAAAAAGCACACCATGGCTCTTTCTGAGAAAAAGCAAGCACGGAGGACGAGAATCGCTTTTGCCCTGCGTAGCGTTCCGGGCAGCGGGTAGAACCAGGCAGAGAATTCCCGGCTAGCAGCTTCCCTGTGGCGGGGAAGTGCAAACGTACACGTTTTCGGCCGAAAACACGTTTTCCGGCGAAAACGCACACCACGGCTCTTTCTGAGAAAAAGCAAGCACGGAGGACGAGAATCGCTTTTGCCCTGCGTAGCGTTCCGGGCAGCGGGTAGAACGAGGCAGAGAATTCCCGGCTAGCAGCTTCCCTGTGGCCGGGAAGTGCAAACGTACACGTTTTCGGCCGAAAACGCGTTTTCCGGCGAAAACGCACAACACGGCTCTTTCTGAGAAAAAGCAAGCACGGAGGACGAGAATCGCTTTTGCCCTGCGTAGCGTTCCGGGCAGCGGGTAGAACCAGGCAGAGAATTGCCGGCTAGCAGCTTCCCTGTGGCGGGGAAGTGCAAACGTACACGTTTTCGGCCGAAAAAGCGTTTTCTGGCGAAAAAGAACACCACGGCTCTTTCTGAGAAAAAGCAAGCACGGAGGACGAGAATCGCTTTTGCCCTGCGTAGCGTTCCGGGCAGCGGGTAGAACCAGGCAGAGAATTCCCGGCTAGCAGCTTCCCTGTGGCGGGGAAGTGCAAACGTACACGTTTTCGGTCGAAAAGGCATTTTCCGGCGAAAACGCACACCACGGCTCTTTCTGAGAAAAAGCAAGCACGGAGGACGAGAATCGCTTTTGCCCTGCGTAGCGTTCCGATCAGCGGGTAGAAATACGCAGCGAATTGCCGGCTAGCAGCTTCCCTGTGGCCGGGAAGTGCAAACGTACACGTTTCCGGCCGAAAACGCGTTTTCCGGAGAAAAAGCACACCATGGCTCTTTCTGAGAAAAAGCAAGCACGGAGGACGAGAATCTCTTTTGCCCTGCTTAGTGTTCCGGGCAGCGGGTAGAACCAGGCAGAGAATTGCCGGCTAGCAGCTTCCCTGTGGCGGGGAAGTGCAAACGTACACGTTTTCGGCCGAAAACACGTTTTCCGGCGAAAACGCACACCACGGCTCTTTCTGAGAAAAAGCAAGCACGGAGGACGAGAATCGCTTTTGCCCTGCGTAGCGTTCCGAGCAGCGGGTAGAAATAGGCAGCGAATTCCCGGCTAGCAGCTTCCCTGTGGCCGGGAAGTGCAAACGTACACGTTTCCGGCCGAAAACGCGTTTTGCGGTGAAAACGCACACCACGGCTCTTTCTGAGAAAAAGCAAGCACGGAGGACGAGAATCGCTTTTGCCCTGCGTAGCGTTCCGGGCAGCGGGTAGAACCAGGCAGCGAATTCCCTGCTAGCAGCTTCCCTGTGGCGGGGAAGTGCAAACGTACACGTTTTCGGCCGAAAATGCGTTTTCCGGCGAAAACGCACACCACGGCTCTTTCTGAGAAAAAGCAAGCATGGAGGACGAGAATCGCTTTTGCCCTGCGTAGCGTTCCGGGCAGCGGGTAGAACCAGGCAGAAAATTCCCGGCTAGCAGCTTCCCTGTGGCGGGGAAGTGCAAACGTACACGTTTTCGGCCGAAAACGCGTTTTGCGGCGAAAACGCACACCACGGCTCTTTCTGAGAAAAAGCAAGCACGGAGGACGAGAATCGCTTTTGCCCTGCGTAGCGTTCCAGGCAGCGGGTAGAACCAGGCAGAGAATTCCCGGCTAGCATCTTCCCTGTGGCGGGGAAGTGCAAACGTACAAGTTTTCGGCCGGAAACGCGTTTTACGGCGAAAACGCACACCACGGCTCTTTCTGAGAAAAAGCAAGCACGGAGGACGAGAATCGCTTTTGCCCTGCGTAGCGTTCCGACCAGCGGGTAGAAATAGGCAGCGAATTGCCGGCTAGCAGCTTCCCTGTGGCCGGGAAGTGCAAACGTACACGTTTCCGGCCGAAAACGCGTTTTCCGGAGAAAAAGCACACCATGGCTCTTTCTGAGATAAAGCAAGCACGGAGGACGAGAATCGCTATTGCCCTGTGTAGCGTTCCGGGCAGCGGGTAGAACCAGGCAGAGAATTCCCGGCTAGCAGCTTCCCTGTGGCGGGGAAGTGCAAACGAACACGTTTTCGGCCGAAAACGCGTTTTGCGGCGAAAACGCACACCACGGCTCTTTCTGAGAAAAAGCAAGCACGGAGGACGAGAATCGCTTTTGCCCTGCGTAGCGTTCCGAGCAGCGGGTAGAAATAGGCAGCGAATTGCCGGCTAGCAGCTTCCCTGTGGCCGGGAAGTGCAAACGTACACGTTTTCGGCCGAAAACGCGTTTTGCGGCGAAAACGCACACGACGGCTCTTTCTGAGAAAAAGCAAGCACGGAGGAAGAGAATCGCTTTTGCCCTGCGTAGCGTTCCGGGCAGCGGGTAGAACCAGGCAGAGAATTGCCGGCTAGCAGCTTCCCTGTGGCCGGGAAGTGCAAACGTACACGTTTTCGGCCGAAAACGCGTTTTGCGGCGAAAACGCACACCACGGCTCTTTCTGAGAAAAAGCAAGCACGGAGGACGAGAATCGCTTTTGCCCTGCGTAGCGTTCTGGGCAGCGGGTAGAACCAGGCAGAGAATTCCCGGCTAGCAGCTTCCCTGTGGCGGGGAAGTGCAAACGTACACGTTTTCGTCCGAAAACGCGTTTTCCCGCGAAAACGCACACCACGGCTCTTTCTGAGAAAAAGCAAGCACGGAGGACGAGAATCGCTTTTGCCCTGCGTAGCGTTCCGAGCAGCGGGTAGAAATAGGCAGCGAATTCCCGGCTAGCAGCTTCCCTGTGGCCGGGAAGTGCAAACGTACACGTTTTCGGCCGAAAACGCGTTTCCCGGAGAAAAAGCACACCACGGCTCTTTCTGAGAAAAAGCAAGCACGGAGGACGAGAATCGCTATTGCCCTGCGTAGCGTTCCGGGCAGCGGGTAGAACCAGGCAGCGAATTCCCTGCTAGCAGCTTCCCTGTGGCGGGGAAGTGCAAACGTACACGTTTTCGGCCGAAAATGCGTTTTCCGGCGAAAACGCACACCACGGCTCTTTCTGAGAAAAAGCAAGCATGGAGGACGAGAATCGCTTTTGCCCTGCGTAGCGTTCCGAGCAGCGGGTAGAAATAGGCAGCGAATTGCCGGCTAGCAGCTTCCCTGTGGCCGGGAAGTGCAAACGTACACGTTTCCGGCCGAAAACGCGTTTTCCGGAGAAAAAGCACACCATGGCTCTTTCTGAGATAAAGCAAGCACGGAGGACGAGAATCGCTATTGCCCTGTGTAGCGTTCCGGGCAGCGGGTAGAACCAGGCAGAGAATTCCCGGCTAGCAGCTTCCCTGTGGCGGGGAAGTGCAAACGAACACGTTTTCGGCCGAAAACGCGTTTTGCGGCGAAAACGCACACCACGGCTCTTTCTGAGAAAAAGCAAGCACGGAGGACGAGAATCGCTTTTGCCCTGCGTAGCGTTCCGAGCAGCGGGTAGAAATAGGCAGCGAATTGCCGGCTAGCAGCTTCCCTGTGGCCGGGAAGTGCAAACGTACACGTTTTCGGCCGAAAACGCGTTTTGCGGCGAAAACGCACACGACGGCTCTTTCTGAGAAAAAGCAAGCACGGAGGAAGAGAATCGCTTTTGCCCTGCGTAGCGTTCCGGGCAGCGGGTAGAACCAGGCAGAGAATTGCCGGCTAGCAGCTTCCCTGTGGCCGGGAAGTGCAAACGTACACGTTTTCGGCCGAAAACGCGTTTTGCGGCGAAAACGCACACCACGGCTCTTTCTGAGAAAAAGCAAGCACGGAGGACGAGAATCGCTTTTGCCCTGCGTAGCGTTCTGGGCAGCGGGTAGAACCAGGCAGAGAATTCCCGGCTAGCAGCTTCCCTGTGGCGGGGAAGTGCAAACGTACACGTTTTCGTCCGAAAACGCGTTTTCCCGCGAAAACGCACACCACGGCTCTTTCTGAGAAAAAGCAAGCACGGAGGACGAGAATCGCTTTTGCCCTGCGTAGCGTTCCGAGCAGCGGGTAGAAATAGGCAGCGAATTGCCGGCTAGCAGCTTCCCTGTGGCCGGGAAGTGCAAACGTACACGTTTTCGGCCGAAAACGCGTTTCCCGGAGAAAAAGCACACCACGGCTCTTTCTGAGAAAAAGCAAGCACGGAGGACGAGAATCGCTATTGCCCTGCGTAGCTTTCCGGGCAGCGGGTAGAACCAGGCAGAAAATTCCCGGCTAGCAGCTTCCCTGTGGCGGGGAAGTGCAAACGTACACGTTTTCGGCCGAAAACGCGTTTTGCGGCGAAAACGCACACCACGGCTCTTTCTGAGAAAAAGCAAGCACGGAGGACGAGAATCGCTTTTGCCCTGCGTAGCGTTCCGGGCAGCGGGTAGAACGAGGCAGAGAATTCCCGGCTAGCAGCTTCCCTGTGGCGGGGAAGTGCAAATGTACACGTTTTCGGCCGAAAACACGTTTTCCGGTGAAAACGCACACCACGGCTCTTTCTGAGAAAAAGCAAGCACGGAGGACGAGAAGCGCTTTTGCCCTGCCTAGCGTTCGAGCAGCGGGTAGAAATAGGCAGCGAATTCCCGGCTAGCAGCTTCCCTGTGGCGGGGAAGTGCAAACGTACACGTTTTCGGCCGAAAACTCGTTTTCCGGCGAAAACGCACACCACGGCTCTTTCTGAGAAAAAGCAAGCACGGAGGACGAGAATCGCTTTTGCCCTGCGTAGCGTTCCGGGCAGCGGGTAGAACCAGGCAGAAAATTCCCGGCTAGCAGCTTCCCTGTGGCCGGGAAGTGCAAAGGTACACCTTTTCGGCCGAAAACGCGTTTTCCGGCGAAAACGCACACCACGGCTCTTTCTGAGAAAAAGCAAGCACGGAGGAAGAGAATCGCTTTTGCCCTGCGTAGCGTTCCGGGCAGCGGGTAGAACCAGGCAGAGAATTCCCGGCTAGCAGCTTTCCTGTGGCGGGGAAGTGCAAACGTACACGTTTTCGTCCGAAAACGCGTTTTGCGGCGAAAACGCACACCACGGCTCTTTCTGAGAAAAAGCAAGCACGGAGGACGAGAATCGCTTTTGCCCTGCGTAGCGTTCCGGGCAGCGGGTAGAACCAGGCAGAGAATTCCCGGCTAGCAGCTTCCCTGTGGCGGGGAAGTGCAAACGTACACGTTTTCGTCCGAAAACGCGTTTTCCCGCGAAAACGCACACCACGGCTCTTTCTGCGAAAAAGCAAGCACGGAGGACGAGAATCGCTTTTGCCCTGCGTAGCGTTCCGAGCAGCGGGTAGAAATAGGCAGCGAATTCCCGGCTAGCAGCATCCCTGTGGCGGGGAAGTGCAAACGTACACGTTTTCGGCCGAAAACGCGTTTCCCGGAGAAAAAGCACACCATGGCTCTTTCTGAGAAAAAGCAAGCACGGAGGACGAGAATCGCTTTTGCCCTGCGTAGCGTTCCGGGCAGCGGGTAGAACCAGGCAGAAAATTCCCGGCTAGCAGCTTCCCTGTGGCCGGGAAGTGCAAACGTACACGTTTTCGGCCGAAAACGCGTTTTGCGGCGAAAACGCACACCACGGCTCTTTCTGAGAAAAAGCAAGCACGGAGGACGAGAATCGCTTTTGCCCTGCGTAGCGTTCCGGGCAGCGGGTAGAACCAGGCAGAGAATTCCCGTCTAGCAGCTTCCCTGTGGCCGGGAAGTGCAAACGTACACGTTTTCGGCCGAAAACGTGTTTTGCGGCGAAAACGCACACCACGGCTCTTTCTGAGAAAAAGCAAGCACGGAGGACGAGAATCGCTTTTGCCCTGCGTAGCGTTCCGGGCAGCGGGTAGAACGAGGCAGAGAATTCCCGGCTAGCAGCTTCGCTGTGGCGGGGAAGTGCAAACGTACACGTTTTCGGCCGAAAACACGTTTTGCGGCGAAAACGCACACCACGGCTCTTTCTGAGAAAAAGCAAGCACGGAGGACGAGAATCGCTTTTGCCCTGCGTAGCGTTCCGGGCAGCGGGTAGAACCAGGGAGAGAATTCCCGGCTAGCAGCTTCGCTGTGGCGGGGAAGTGCAAACGTACACGTTTTCGGCCGAAAACGCGTTTTCAGGCGAAAACGCACACCACGGCTCTTTCTGAGAAAAAGCAAGCACGGAGGACGAGAATCGCTTTTGCCCTGCGTAGCGTTCCGGGCAGCGGGTAGAACGAGGCAGAGAATTCCCGGCTAGCAGCTTCCCTGTGGCGGGGAAGTGCAAACGTACACGTTTTCGGCCGAAAACACGTTTTCCGGTGAAAACGCACACCACGGCTCTTTCTGAGAAAAAGCAAGCACGGAGGACGAGAAGCGCTTTTGCCCTGCCTAGCGTTCGAGCAGCGGGTAGAAATAGGCAGCGAATTCCCGGCTAGCAGCTTCCCTGTGGCGGGGAAGTGCAAACGTACACGTTTTCGGCCGAAAACGCGTTTTGCGGCGAAAACGCACACCACGGCTCTTTCTGAGAAAAAGCAAGCACGGAGGACGAGAATCGCTTTTGCCCTGCGTAGCGTTCCGGGCAGCGGGTAGAACCAGGCAGAAAATTCCCGGCTAGCAGCTTCCCTGTGGCCGGGAAGTGCAAAGGTACACGTTTTCGGCCGAAAACGCGTTTTGCGGCGAAAACGCACACCACGGCTCTTTCTGAGAAAAAGCAAGCACGGAGGACGAGAATCGCTTTTGCCCTGCGTAGCGTTCCGGGCAGCGGGTAGAACCAGGCAGAGAATTCCCGGCTAGCAGCTTCCCTGTGGCGGGGAAGTGCAAACGTACACGTTTTCGTCCGAAAACGCGTTTTCCCGCGAAAACGCACACCACGGCTCTTTCTGAGAAAAAGCAAGCACGGAGGACGAGAATCGCTTTTGCCCTGCGTAGCGTTCCGAGCAGCGGGTAGAAATAGGCAGCGAATTCCCGGCTAGCAGCTTCCCTGTGGCCGGGAAGTGCAAACGTACACGTTTTCGGCCGAAAACGCGTTTCCCGGAGAAAAAGCACACCATGGCTCTTTCTGAGAAAAAGCAAGCACGGAGGACGAGAATCGCTTTTGCCCTGCGTAGCGTTCCGGGCAGCGGGTAGAACCAGGCAGAAAATTCCCGGCTAGCAGCTTCCCTGTGGCCGGGAAGTGCAAACGTACACGTTTTCGGCCGAAAACGCGTTTTGCGGCGAAAACGCACACCACGGCTCTTTCTGAGAAAAAGCAAGCACGGAGGACGAGAATCGCTTTTGCCCTGCGTAGCGTTCCGGGCAGCGGGTAGAACGAGGCAGAGAATTCCCGGCTAGCAGCTTCCCTGTGGCGGGGAAGTGCAAACGTACACGTTTTCGGCCGAAAACACGTTTTCCGGTGAAAACGCACACCACGGCTCTTTCTGAGAAAAAGCAAGCACGGAGGACGAGAAGCGCTTTTGCCCTGCCTAGCGTTCGAGCAGCGGGTAGAAATAGGCAGCGAATTCCCGGCTAGCAGCTTCCCTGTGGCGGGGAAGTGCAAACGTACACGTTTTCGGCCGAAAACGCGTTTTCCGGCGAAAACGCACACCACGGCTCTTTCTGAGAAAAAGCAAGCACGGAGGACGAGAATCGCTTTTGCCCTGCGTAGCGTTCCGGGCAGCGGGTAGAACCAGGCAGAAAATTCCCGGCTAGCAGCTTCCCTGTTGCCGGGAATTGCAAAGGTACACCTTTTCGGCCGAAAACGCGTTTTCCGGCGAAAACGCACACCACGGCTCTTTCTGAGAAAAAGCAAGCACGGAGGAAGAGAATCGCTTTTGCCCTGCGTAGCGTTCCGGGCAGCGGGTAGAACCAGGCAGAGAATTCCCGGCTAGCAGCTTTCCTGTGGCGGGGAAGTGCAAACGTACACGTTTTCGGCCGAAAACGCGTTTTGCGGCGAAAACGCACACCACGGCTCTTTCTGAGAAAAAGCAAGCACGGAGGACGAGAATCGCTTTTGCCCTGCGTAGCGTTCCGGGCAGCGGGTAGAACCAGGCAGAGAATTCCCGGCTAGCAGCTTCCCTGTGGCGGGGAAGTGCAAACGTACACGTTTTCGTCCGAAAACGCGTTTTCCCGCGAAAACGCACACCACGGCTCTTTCTGAGAAAAAGCAAGCACGGAGGACGAGAATCGCTTTTGCCCTGCGTAGCGTTCTGAGCAGCGGGTAGAAATAGGCAGCGAATTCCCGGCTAGCAGCTTCCCTGTGGCCGGGAAGTGCAAACGTACACGTTTTCTGCCGAAAACGCGTTTCCCGGAGAAAAAGCACACCATGGCTCTTTCTGAGAAAAAGCAAGCACGGAGGACGAGAATCGCTTTTGCCCTGCGTAGCGTTCCGGGCAGCGGGTAGAACCAGGCAGAAAATTCCCGGCTAGCAGCTTCCCTGTGGCCGGGAAGTGCAAACGTACACGTTTTCGGCCGAAAACGCGTTTTGCGGCGAAAACGCACACCACGGCTCTTTCTGAGAAAAAGCAAGCACGGAGGACGAGAAGCGCTTTTGCCCTGCGTAGCGTTCCGGGCAGCGGGTAGAACCAGGCAGAGAATTCCCGTCTAGCAGCTTCCCTGTGGCCGGGAAGTGCAAACGTACACGTTTTCGGCCGAAAACGTGTTTTGCGGCGAAAACGCACACCACGGCTCTTTCTGAGAAAAAGCAAGCACGGAGGACGAGAATCGCTTTTGCCCTGCGTAGCGTTCCGGGCAGCGGGTAGAACGAGGCAGAGAATTCCCGGCTAGCAGCTTCCCTGTGGCGGGGAAGTGCAAACGTACACGTTTTCGGCCGAAAACACGTTTTGCGGCGAAAACGCACACCACGGCTCTTTCTGAGAAAAAGCAAGCACGGAGGACGAGAATCGCTTTTGCCCTGCGTAGCGTTCCGGGCAGCGGGTAGAACCAGGGAGAGAATTCCCGGCTAGCAGCTTCGCTGTGGCGGGGAAGTGCAAACGTACACGTTTTCGGCCGAAAACGCGTTTTCAGGCGAAAACGCACACCACGGCTCTTTCTGAGAAAAAGCAAGCACGGAGGACGAGAATCGCTTTTGCCCTGCGTAGCGTTCCGGGCAGCGGGTAGAACGAGGCAGAGAATTCCCGGCTAGCAGCTTCCCTGTGGCGGGGAAGTGCAAACGTACACGTTTTCGGCCGAAAACACGTTTTCCGGTGAAAACGCACACCACGGCTCTTTCTGAGAAAAAGCAAGCACGG
This sequence comes from Athene noctua, assembly GCF_965140245.1. Classification (NCBI taxonomy): domain Eukaryota; kingdom Metazoa; phylum Chordata; class Aves; order Strigiformes; family Strigidae; genus Athene; species Athene noctua. The sequence continues at coordinate 123,536 of NW_027437650.1, read as the reverse complement.
AGGACGAGAAGCGCTTTTGCCCTGCCTAGCGTTCGAGCAGCGGGTAGAAATAGGCAGCGAATTCCCGGCTAGCAGCTTCCCTGTGGCGGGGAAGTGCAAACGTACACGTTTTCGGCCGAAAACGCGTTTTGCGGCGAAAACGCACACCACGGCTCTTTCTGAGAAAAAGCAAGCACGGAGGACGAGAATCGCTTTTGCCCTGCGTAGTGTTCCGGGCAGCGGGTAGAACCAGGCAGAAAATTCCCGGCTAGCAGCTTCCCTGTGGCCGGGAAGTGCAAAGGTACACCTTTTCGGCCGAAAACGCGTTTTCCGGCGAAAACGCACACCACGGCTCTTTCTGAGAAAAAGCAAGCACGGAGGACGAGAATCGCTTTTGCCCTGCGTAGCGTTCGAGCAGCGGGTAGAAATAGGCAGCGAATTCCCGGCTAGCAGCTTCCCTGTGGCGGGGAAGTGCAAACGTACACGTTTTCGGCCGAAAACGCGTTTTCCGGTGAAAACGCACACCACGGCTCTTTCTGAGAAAAAGCAAGCACGGAGGACGAGAATCGCTTTTGCCCTGCGTAGCGTTCCGGGCAGCGGGTAGAACCAGGCAGAAAATTCCCGGCTAGCAGCTTCCCTGTGGCCGGGAAGTGCAAAGGTACACCTTTTCGGCCGAAAACGCGTTTTCCGGCGAAAACGCACACCACGGCTCTTTCTGAGAAAAAGCAAGCACGGAGGACGAGAATCGCTTTTGCCCTGCGTAGCGTTCCGGAGAGCGGGTAAAACCAGGCAGAGAATTCCCGGCTAGCAGCTTCCCTGTGGCGGGGAAGTGCAAACGTACACGTTTTCGGCCGAAAACCCGTTTTCAGGCGAAAACGCACACCACGGCTCTTTCTGAGAAAAAGCAAGCACGGAGGACGAGAATCGCTTTTGCTCTCCGTAGCGTTCCGGGCAGCGGGTAGAACCAGGCAGAGAATTCCCGGCTAGCAGCTTCCCTGTGGCCGGGAAGTGCAAACGTACACGTTTTCGGCCGAAAACGCGTTTTCCGGCGAAAACGCACACCACGGCCCTTTCTGAGAAAAATCAAGCACGGAGGACGAGAATCGCTTTTGCCCTGCGTAGCGTTCTGAGCAGCGGGTAGAACCAGGCAGCGAATTCCCGTCTAGCAGCTTCCCTGTGGCGGGGAAGTGCAAACGTACACGTTTTCGGCCGAAAACGCGTTTTCCGGCGAAAAGGCACACCACGGCTCTTTCTGAGAAAAAGCAAGCACGGAGGACGAGAATCGCTTTTGCCCTGCGTAGTGTTCCGGGCAGCGGGTAGAACCAGGCAGAGAATTCCCGGCTAGCAGCTTCGCTGTGGCGGGGAAGTGCAAACGTACACGTTTTCGGCCGAAAACACGTTTTGCGGCGAAAACGCACACCACGGCTCTTTCTGAGAAAAAGCAAGCACGGAGGACGAGAATCGCTTTTGCCCTGCGTAGCGTTCCGGGCAGCGGGTAGAACCAGGCAGAGAATTCCCGGCTAGCAGCTTCCCTGTGGCCGGGAAGTGCAAACGTACACGTTTTCGGCCGAAAACACGTTTTCCGGCGAAAACGCACACCACGGCTCTTTCTGAGAAAAAGCAAGCACGGAGGACGAGAATCGCTTTTGCCCTGCGTAGCGTTCCGGGCAGCGGGTAGAACCAGGCAGAGAATTCCCGTCTAGCAGCTTCCCTGTGGCCGGGAAGTGCAAACGTACACGTTTTCGGCCGAAAACGTGTTTTGCGGCGAAAACGCACACCACGGCTCTTTCTGAGAAAAAGCAAGCACGGAGGACGAGAATCGCTTTTGCCCTGCGTAGCGTTCCGGGCAGCGGGTAGAACGAGGCAGAGAATTCCCGGCTAGCAGCTTCGCTGTGGCGGGGAAGTGCAAACGTACACGTTTTCGGCCGAAAACACGTTTTGCGGCGAAAACGCACACCACGGCTCTTTCTGAGAAAAAGCAAGCACGGAGGACGAGAATCGCTTTTGCCCTGCGTAGCGTTCCGGGCAGCGGGTAGAACCAGGGAGAGAATTCCCGGCTAGCAGCTTCGCTGTGGCGGGGAAGTGCAAACGTACACGTTTTCGGCCGAAAATGCGTTTTCAGGCGAAAACGCACACCACGGCTCTTTCTGAGAAAAAGCAAGCACGGAGGACGAGAATCGCTTTTGCCCTGCGTAGCGTTCCGGGCAGCGGGTAGAACGAGGCAGAGAATTCCCGGCTAGCAGCTTCCCTGTGGCGGGGAAGTGCAAACGTACACGTTTTCGGCCGAAAACATGTTTTCCGGTGAAAACGCACACCACGGCTCTTTCTGAGAAAAAGCAAGCACGGAGGACGAGAAGCGCTTTTGCCCTGCCTAGCGTTCGAGCAGCGGGTAGAAATAGGCAGCGAATTCCCGGCTAGCAGCTTCCCTGTGGCGGGGAAGTGCAAACGTACACGTTTTCGGCCGAAAACGCGTTTTGCGGCGAAAACGCACACCACGGCTCTTTCTGAGAAAAAGCAAGCACGGAGGACGAGAATCGCTTTTGCCCTGCGTAGCGTTCCGGGCAGCGGGTAGAACCAGGCAGAAAATTCCCGGCTAGCAGCTTCCCTGTGGCCGGGAAGTGCAAAGGTACACCTTTTCGGCCGAAAACGCGTTTTCCGGCGAAAACGCACACCACGGCTCTTTCTGAGAAAAAGCAAGCACGGAGGACGAGAATCGCTTTTGCCCTGCGTAGCGTTCGAGCAGCGGGTAGAAATAGGCAGCGAATTGCCGGCTAGCAGCTTCCCTGTGGCCGGGAAGTGCAAACGTACACGTTTTCGGCCGAAAACGCGTTTTCCGGTGAAAACGCACACCACGGCTCTTTCTGAGAAAAAGCAAGCACGGAGGACGAGAATCGCTTTTGCCCTGCGTAGCGTTCCGGGCAGCGGGTAGAACCAGGCAGAAAATTCCCGGCTAGCAGCTTCCCTGTGGCCGGGAAGTGCAAAGGTACACCTTTTCGGCCGAAAACGCGTTTTCCGGCGAAAACGCACACCACGGCTCTTTCTGAGAAAAAGCAAGCACGGAGGACGAGAATCGCTTTTGCCCTGCGTAGCGTTCCGGAGAGCGGGTAAAACCAGGCAGAGAATTCCCGTCTAGCAGCTTCCCTGTGGCGGGGAAGTGCAAACGTACACGTTTTCGGCCGAAAACCCGTTTTCAGGCGAAAACGCACACCACGGCTCTTTCTGAGAAAAAGCAAGCACGGAGGACGAGAATCGCTTTTGCTCTCCGTAGCGTTCCAGGCAGCGGGTAGAACCAGGCAGAGAATTCCCGGCTAGCAGCTTCCCTGTGGCCGGGAAGTGCAAACGTACACGTTTTCGGCCGAAAACGCGTTTTCCGGCGAAAACGCACACCACGGCCCTTTCTGAGAAAAAGCAAGCACGGAGGACGAGAATCGCTTTTGCCCTGCGTAGCGTTCTGAGCAGCGGGTAGAACCAGGCAGCGAATTCCCGTCTAGCAGCTTCCCTGTGGCGGGGAAGTGCAAACGTACACGTTTTCGGCCGAAAACGCGTTTTCCGGCGAAAAGGCACACCACGGCTCTTTCTGAGAAAAAGCAAGCACGGAGGACGAGAATCGCTTTTGCCCTGCGTAGTGTTCCGGGCAGCGGGTAGAACCAGGCAGAGAATTCCCGGCTAGCAGCTTCGCTGTGGCGGGGAAGTGCAAACGTACACGTTTTCGGCCGAAAACACGTTTTGCGGCGAAAACGCACACCACGGCTCTTTCTGAGAAAAAGCAAGCACGGAGGACGAGAATCGCTTTTGCCCTGCGTAGCGTTCCGGGCAGCGGGTAGAACCAGGCAGAGAATTCCCGGCTAGCAGCTTCCCTGTGGCCGGGAAGTGCAAACGTACACGTTTTCGGCCGAAAAAGTGTTTTACGGCGAAAACGCACACCACGGCTCTTTCTGAGAAAAAGCAAGCACGGAGGACGAGAATCGCTTTTGCCCTGCGTAGCGTTCCGGGCAGCGGGTAGAAATAGGCAGCGAATTCCCGGCTAGCAGCTTCCCTGTGGCCGGGAAGTGCAAACGTACACGTTTCCGGACGAAAACGCGTTTTCCGGAGAAAAAGCACACCATGGCTCTTTCTGAGAAAAAGCAAGCACGGAGGACGAGAATCGCTTTTGCCCTGCGTAGCGTTCCGGGCAGCGGGTAGAACCAGGTAGAGAATTCCCGGCTAGCAGCTTCCGTGTGGCGGGGAAGTGCAAACGTACACGTTTTCGGCCGAAAACGCGTTTTCCGGCGAAAACGCACACCACGGCTCTTTCTGAGAAAAAGCAAGCACGGAGGACGAGAATCGCTTTTGCCCTGCGTAGCGTTCCGGGCAGCGGGTAGAACCAGGCAGAGAATTCCCGGCTAGCAGCTTCCCTGTGGCCGGGAAGTGCAAACGTACACGTTTTCGGCCGAAAACGCGTTTTACGGCGAAAACGCACACCACGGCTCTTTCTGAGAAAAAGCAAGCACGGAGGACGAGAATCGCTTTTGCCCTGCGTAGCGTTCCGGGCAGCGGGTAGAACCAGGCAGAGAATTCCAGGCTAGCAGCTTCCCTGTGGCCGGGAAGTGCAAACGTACACGTTTTCGGCCGAAAACACGTTTTCCGGCGAAAACGCACACCACGGCTCTTTCTGAGAAAAAGCAAGCACGGAGGACGAGAATCGCTTTTGCCCTTCGTAGCGTTCCGAGCAGCGGGTAGAAATAGGCAGCGAATTCCCGGCTAGCAGCTTCCCTGTGGCGGGGAAGTGCAAACGTACACGTTTTCGGCCGAAAACGCGTTTTCCGGCGAAAAAGCACACCACGGCTCTTTCTGAGAAAAAGCAAGCACGGAGGACGAGAATCGCTTTTGCCCTGCGTAGCGTTCCGGGCAGCGGGTAGAACCAGGCAGAGAATTCCCGGCTAGCAGCTTCCCTGTGGCCGGGAAGTGCAAACGTACACGTTTTCGGCCGAAAACGCGTTTTCCGGCGAAAACGCACACCACGGCTCTTTCTGAGAAAAAGCAAGCACGGAGGACAAGAATCGCTTTTGCCCTGCGTAGCGTTCCGGAGAGCGGGTAAAACCAGGCAGAGAATTCCCGGCTAGCAGCTTCCCTGTGGCCGGGAAGTGCAAACGTACACGTTTTCGGCCGAAAACGCGTTTTCAGGCGAAAACGCACACCACGGCTCTTTCTGAGAAAAAGCAAGCACGGAGGACGAGAATCGCTTTTGCTCTCCGTAGCGTTCCGGGCAGCGGGTAGAACCAGGCAGAGAATTCCCGGCTAGCAGCTTCACTGTGGCCGGGAAGTGCAAACGTACACGTTTTCGGCCGAAAACGCGTTTTCCGGCGAAAACGCACACCACGGCTCTTTCTGAGAAAAAGCAAGCACGGAGGACGAGAATCGCTTTTGCCCTGCGTAGCGTTCTGAGCAGCGGGTAGAAATAGGCAGCGAATTCCCGTCTAGCAGCTTCCCTGTGGCGGGGAAGTGCAAACGTACACGTTTTCGGCCGAAAACGCGTTTTCCGGCGAAAATGCACACCACGGCTCTTTCTGAGAAAAAGCAAGCACGGAGGACGAGAATCGCTTTTGCCCTGCGTAGCGTTCCTGGCAGCGGGTAGAACCAGGCAGAGAATTCCCGGCTAGCAGCTTCCCTGTGGCGGGGAAGTGCAAACGTACACGTTTTCGGCCGAAAACGTGTTTTCAGGCGAAAACGCACACCACGGCTCTTTCTGAGAAAAAGCAAGCACGGAGGACGAGAATCGCTTTTGCCCTGCGTAGCGTTCCGGGCAGCGGGTAGAACCAGGCAGAGAATTCCCGGCTAGCAGCTTCCCTGTGGCCGGGATGTGCAAACGTACACGTTTTCGGCCGAAAATGCGTTTTCCGGCGAAAACGCACACCACGGCTCTTTCTGAGAAAAAGCAAGCACGGAGGACGAGAATCGCTTTTGCCCTGCGTAACGTTCCGGGCAGCGGGTAGAACCAGGCAGAGAATTCCAGGCTAGCAGCTTCCCTGTGGCCGGGAAGTGCAAACGTACACGTTTTCGGCCGAAAACGCGTTTTACGGCGAAAACGCACACCACGGCTCTTTCTGAGAAAAAGCAAGCACGGAGGACGAGAATCGCTTTTGCCCTGCGTAGCGTTCCGGGCAGCGGGTAGAACCAGGCAGAGAATTCCAGGCTAGCAGCTTCCCTGTGGCCGGGAAGTGCAAACGTACACGTTTTCGGCCGAAAACACGTTTTCCGGCGAAAACGCACACCACGGCTCTTTCTGAGAAAAAGCAAGCACGGAGGACGAGAATCGCTTTTGCCCTTCGTAGCGTTCCGAGCAGCGGGTAGAAATAGGCAGCGAATTCCCGGCTAGCAGCTTCCCTGTGGCGGGGAAGTGCAAACGTACACGTTTTCGGCCGAAAACGCGTTTTCCGGCGAAAAAGCACACCACGGCTCTTTCTGAGAAAAAGCAAGCACGGAGGACGAGAATCGCTTTTGCCCTGCGTAGCGTTCCGGGCAGCGGGTAGAACCAGGCAGAGAATTCCCGGCTAGCAGCTTCCCTGTGGCCGGGAAGTGCAAACGTACACGTTTTCGGCCGAAAACGCGTTTTCCGGCGAAAACGCACACCACGGCTCTTTCTGAGAAAAAGCAAGCACGGAGGACAAGAATCGCTTTTGCCCTGCGTAGCGTTCCGGAGAGCGGGTAAAACCAGGCAGAGAATTCCCGGCTAGCAGCTTCCCTGTGGCCGGGAAGTGCAAACGTACACGTTTTCGGCCGAAAACGCGTTTTCAGGCGAAAACGCACACCACGGCTCTTTCTGAGAAAAAGCAAGCACGGAGGACGAGAATCGCTTTTGCTCTCCGTAGCGTTCCGGGCAGCGGGTAGAACCAGGCAGAGAATTCCCGGCTAGCAGCTTCACTGTGGCCGGGAAGTGCAAACGTACACGTTTTCGGCCGAAAACGCGTTTTCCGGCGAAAACGCACACCACGGCTCTTTCTGAGAAAAAGCAAGCACGGAGGACGAGAATCGCTTTTGCCCTGCGTAGCGTTCTGAGCAGCGGGTAGAAATAGGCAGCGAATTCCCGTCTAGCAGCTTCCCTGTGGCGGGGAAGTGCAAACGTACACGTTTTCGGCCGAAAACGCGTTTTCCGGCGAAAATGCACACCACGGCTCTTTCTGAGAAAAAGCAAGCACGGAGGACGAGAATCGCTTTTGCCCTGCGTAGCGTTCCTGGCAGCGGGTAGAACCAGGCAGAGAATTCCCGGCTAGCAGCTTCCCTGTGGCGGGGAAGTGCAAACGTACACGTTTTCGGCCGAAAACGTGTTTTCAGGCGAAAACGCACACCACGGCTCTTTCTGAGAAAAAGCAAGCACGGAGGACGAGAATCGCTTTTGCCCTGCGTAGCGTTCCGGGCAGCGGGTAGAACCAGGCAGAGAATTCCCGGCTAGCAGCTTCCCTGTGGCCGGGATGTGCAAACGTACACGTTTTCGGCCGAAAATGCGTTTTCCGGCGAAAACGCACACCACGGCTCTTTCTGAGAAAAAGCAAGCACGGAGGACGAGAATCTCTTTTGCCCTGCGTAGCGTTCCGGGCAGCGGGTAGAACCAGGCAGCGTATTCCCTGCTAGCAGCTTCCCTGTGGCGGGGAAGTGCAAACGTACACGTTTTCGGCCGAAAACGCGTTTTCCGGCGAAAACGCACACCACGGCTCTTTCTGAGAAAAAGCAAGCACGGAGGACGAGAATCGCTTTTGCCCTGCGTAGCGTTCCGGGCAGCGGGTAGAACCAGGCAGAGAATTTCCGGCTAGCAGCTTCCCTGTGGCGGGGAAGTGCAAACGTACACGTTTTCGGCCGAAAACGCGTTTTCCGGCGAAAACGCACACCACGGCTCTTTCTGAGAAAAAGCAAGCACGGAGGACGAGAATCGCTTTTGCCCTGCGTAGCGTTCCGAGCAGCGGGTAGAAATAGGCAGCGAATTGCCGGCTAGCAGCTTCCCTGTGGCCGGGAAGTGCAAACGTACACGTTTCCGGCCGAAAACGCGTTTCCCGGAGAAAAAGCACACCATGGCTCTTTCTGAGAAAAAGCAAGCACGGAGGACGAGAATCGCTTTTGCCCTGCGTAGCGTTCCGGGCAGCGGGTAGAACCAGGCAGAGAATTCCCGGCTAGCAGCTTCCCTGTGGCCGGGAAGTGCAAACGTACACGTTTTCGGCCGAAAACGTGTTTTACGGCGAAAACGCACACCACGGCTCTTTCTGAGAAAAAGCAAGCACGGAGGACGAGAATCGCTTTTGCCCTGCGTAGCGTTCCGGGCAGCGGGTAGAAATAGGCAGCGAATTCCCGGCTAGCAGCTTCCCTGTGGCCGGGAAGTGCAAACGTACACGTTTCCGGACGAAAACGCGTTTTCCGGAGAAAAAGCACACCATGGCTCTCTCTGAGAAAAAGCAAGCACGGAGGACGAGAATCTCTTTTGCCCTGCGTAGCGTTCCGGGCAGCGGGTAGAACCAGGCAGAGAATTCCCGGCTAGCAGCTTTTCTGTGGCGGGGAAGTGCAAACGTACACGTTTTCGGCCGAAAACGCGTTTTCCGGCGAAAACGCACACCACGGCTCTTTCTGAGAAAAAGCAAGCACGGAGGACGAGAATCGCTTTTGCCCTGCGTAGCGTTCCGGGCAGCGGGTAGAACCAGGCAGAGAATTCCCGGCTAGCAGCTTCCCTGTGGCCGGGAAGTGCAAACGTACACGGTTTCGGCCGAAAACGCGTTTTACGGCGAAAACGCACACCACGGCTCTTTCTGAGAAAAAGCAAGCACGGAGGACGAGAATCGCTTTTGCCCTGCGTAGCGTTCCGGGCAGCGGGTAGAACGAGGCAGAGAATTCCCGGCTAGCAGCTTCCCTGTGGCCGGGAAGTGCAAACGTACACGTTTTCGGCCGAAAACGCGTTTTCCGCCGAAAACGCACACCACGGCCCTTTCTGAGAAAAAGCAAGCACGGAGGACGAGAATCGCTTTTGCCCTGCGTAGCGTTCTGAGCAGCGGGTAGAAATAGGCAGCGAATTCCCGTCTAGCAGCTTCCCTGTGGCGGGGAAGTGCAAACGTACACGTTTTCGGCCGAAAACGCGTTTTCCGGCGAAAATGCACACCAAGGCTCTTTCTGAGAAAAAGCAAGCACGGAGGACGAGAATCGCTTTTGCCCTGCGTAGCGTTCCTGGCAGCGGGTAGAACCAGGCAGAGAATTCCCGGCTAGCAGCTTCCCTGTGGCGGGGAAGTGCAAACGTACACGTTTTCGGCCGAAAACGTGTTTTCCGGCGAAAACGCACACCACGGCTCTTTCTGAGAAAAAGCAAGCACGGAGGACGAGAATCGCTTGTGCACTGCGTAGCGTTCCGAGCAGCGGGTAGAAATAGGCAGCGAATTGCCGGCTAGCAGCTTCCCTGTGGCCGGGAAGTGCAAACGTACACGTTTCCGGCCGAAAACGCGTTTTCCGGAGAAAAAGCACACCATGGCTCTTTCTGAGAAAAAGCAAGCACGGAGGACGAGAATCGCTTTTGCCCTTTGTAGCGTTCCGAGCAGCGGGTAGAAATAGTCAGCGAATTCCCGGCTAGCAGCTTCCCTGTGGCGGGGAAGTGCAAACGTAGACGTTTTCGGCCGAAAACGCGTTTTCCGGCGAAAACGCACACCACGGCTCTTTCTGAGAAAAAGCAAGCACGGAGGACGAGAATCGCTTTTGCCCTGCGTAGCGTTCCGGGCAGCGGGTAGAACCAGGCAGAGAATTCCCGGCTAGCAGCTTCCCTGTGGCGGGGAAGTGCAAACGTACACGTTTTCGGCCGAAAACGCGTTTTACGGCGAAAACGCACACCACGGCTCTTTCTGAGAAAAAGCAAGCACGGAGGACGAGAATCGCTTTTGCCCTGCGTAGCGTTCCGGGCAGCGGGTAGAACCAGGCAGAGAATTCCCGGCTAGCAGCTTCCCTGTGGCCGGGAAGTGCAAACGTACACGTTTTCGGCCGAAAACGCGTTTTTACGGCGAAAACGCACACCACGGCTCTTTCTGAGAAAAAGCAAGCACGGAGGACGAGAATCGCTTTTGCCCTGCGTAGCGTTCCGGGCAGCGGGTAGAACCAGGCAGAGAATTCCCGGCTAGCAGCTTCCCTGTGGCGGGGAAGTGCAAACGTACACGTTTTCGGCCGAAAACGCGTTTTCCGGCGAAAACGCACACCACGGCTCTTTCTGAGAAAAAGCAAGCACGGAGGACGAGAATCGCTTTTGCCCTGCGTAGCGTTCCGGGCAGCGGGTAGAACCAGGCAGAAAATTCCCGCCTAGCAGCTTCCCTGTGGCCGGGAAGTGCAAAGGTACACGTTTTCAAACGAAAACGCGTTTTCCGGCGAAAACGCACACCACGGCTCTTTCTGAGAAAAAGCAAGCACGGAGGACGAGAATCGCTTTTGCCCTGCGTAGCGTTCCGGGCAGCGGGTAGAACCAGGCAGAAAATTCCCGGCTAAGAGCTTCCCTGTGGCCGGGAAGTGCAAACGTACACGTTTTCGGCCGAAAACGCGTTTTGCGGCGAAAACGCACACCACGGCTCTTTCTGAGAAAAAGCAAGCACGGAGGAGGAGAATCGCTTTTGCCCTGCGTAGCGTTCCGGGCAGCGGGTAGAACCAGGCAGAGAATTCCCGGCTAGCAGCTTCCCTGTGGCCGGGAAGTGCAAACGTACACGTTTTCGGCCGAAAACGCGTTTTGCGGCGAAAACGCACACCACGGCTCTTTCTGAGAAAAAGCAAGCACGGAGGACGAGAATCGCTTTTGCCCTGCGTAGCGTTCCGGGCAGCGGGTAGAACCAGGCAGAGAATTCCCGGCTAGCAGCTTCCCTGTGGCGGGGAAGTGCAAACGTACACGTTTTCGGCCGAAAACGCGTTTTCCGGCGAAAACGCACACCACGGCTCTTTCTGAGAAAAAGCAAGCACGGAGGACGAGAATCGCTTTTGCCCTGCGTAGCGTTCCGGGCAGCGGGTAGAACCAGGCAGAAAATTCCCGGCTAGCAGATTCCCTGTGGCCGGGAAGTGCAAACGTACACGTTTTCGGCCGAAAACGCGTTTTCCGGCGAAAACGCACAACACGGCTCTTTCTGAGAAAAAGCAAGCACGGAGGACGAGAATCGCTTTTGCCCTGCGTAGCGTTCCGGGCAGCGGGTAGAACCAGGCAGAGAATTCCCGGCTAGCAGCTTCGCTGTGGCGGGGAAGTGCAAACGTACACGTTTTCGGCCGAAAACGCGTTTTACGGCGAAAACGCACACCACGGCTCTTTCTGAGAAAAAGCAAGCACGGAGGACGAGAATCGCTTTTGCCCTGCGTAGTGTTCCGGGCAGCGTGTAGAACCAGGCAGAGAATTCCCGGCTAGCAGCTTCCCTGTGGCCGGGAAGTGCAAACGTACACGTTTTCGGCCGAAAACACGTTTTCCGGCGAAAACGCACACCACGGCTCTTTCTGAGAAAAAGCAAGCACGGAGGACGAGAATCGCTTTTGCCCAGCGTAGCGTTCTGAGCAGCGGGTAGAAATAGGCAGCGAATTGCCGGCTAGCAGCTTCCCTGTGGCCGGGAAGTGCAAACGTACACGTTTCCGGCCGAAAACGCGTTTTCCGGAGAAAAAGCACACCATGGCTCTTTCTGAGAAAAAGCAAGCACGGAGGACGAGAATCTCTTTTGCCCTGCGTAGCGTTCCGGGCAGCGGGTAGAACCAGGCAGAGAATTCCCGGCTAGCAGCTTTCTGTGGCGGGGAAGTGCAAACGTACACCTTTTCGGCCGAAAACGCGTTTTCCGGCGAAAACGCACACCATGGCTCTTTCTGAGAAAAAGCAAGCACGGAAGACGAGAATCGCTTTTGCCCTGCGTAGCGTTCCGGGCAGCGGGTAGAACCAGGCAGAGAATTGCCGGCTAGCAGCTTCCCTGTGGCCGGGAAGTGCAAACGTACACGTTTTCGGCTGAAAACGCGTTTTCCGGCGAAAACGCACACCACGGCTCTTTCTGAGAAAAAGCAAGCACGGAGGACGAGAATCGCTTTTGCCCTGCGTAGCGTTCCGGGCAGCGGGTAGAACCAGGCAGAGAATTACCGGCTAGCAGCTTCCCTGTGGCGGGGAAGTGCAAACGTACACGTTTTCGGCCGAAAACGCGTTTTCCGGCGAAAACGCACACCACGGCTCTTTCTGAGAAAAAGCAAGCACGGAGGACGAGAATCGCTTTTGCCCTGCGTAGCGTTCCGAGCAGCGGGTAGAAATAGGCAGCGAATTGCCGGCTAGCAGCTTCCCTGTGGCCGGGAAGTGCAAACGTACACGTTTTCGGCCGAAAACGCGTTTTCCGGCGAAAACGCACACCACGGCTCTTTCTGAGAAAAAGCAAGCACGGAGGACGAGAATCGCTTTTGCCCTGCGTAGCGTTCCGGGCAGCGGGTAGAACCAGGCAGAAAATTCCCGGCTAGCAGCTTCCCTGTGGCGGGGAAGTGCAAACGTACACGTTTTCGGCCAAAAACGCGTTTTACGGCGAAAACGCACACCACGGCTCTTTCTGAGAAAAAGCAAGCACGGAGGACGAGAATCGCTTTTGCCCTGCGTAGCGTTCCGGGCAGCGGGTAGAACGAGGCAGAGAATTCCCGGCTAGCATCTTCCCTGTGGCGGGGAAGTGCAAACGTACACGTTTTCGGCCGAAAACGCGTTTTGCGGTGAAAACGCACACCACGGCTCTTTCTGAGAAAAAGCAAGCACGGAGGACGAGAATCGCTTTTGCCCTGCTTAGCGTTCCGGGCAGCGGGTAGAACCAGGCAGAGAATTCCCGGCTAGCAGCTTCCCTGTGGCCGGGAAGTGCAAACGTACACGGTTTCGGCCGAAAACGCGTTTTCCGGCGAAAACGCACACCACGGCTCTTTCTGAGAAAAAGCAAGCACGGAGGACGAGAATCGCTTTTGCCCTGCGTAGCGTTCCGGGCAGCGGGTAGAACCAGGCAGAAAATTCCCGCCTAGCAGCTTCCCTGTGGCCGGGAAGTGCAAAGGTACACGTTTTCGGCCGAAAACGCGTTTTCCGGAGAAAAAGCACACCATGGCTCTTTCTGAGAAAAAGCAAGCACGGAGGACGAGAATCGCTTTTGCCCTGCGTAGCGTTCCGGGCAGCGGGTAGAAATAGTCAGCGAATTCCCGGCTAGCAGCTTCCCTGTGGCGGGGAAGTGCAAACGTAGACGTTTTCGGCCGAAAACGCGTTTTCCGGCGAAAACGCACACCACGGCTCTTTCTGAGAAAAAGCAAGCACGGAGGACGAGAATCGCTTTTGCCCTGCGTAGCGTTCCGGGCAGCGGGTAGAACCAGGCAGAGAATTCCCGGCTAGCAGCTTCCCTGTGGCGGGGAAGTGCAAACGTACACGTTTTCGGCCGAAAACGCGTTTTACGGCGAAAACGCACACCACGGCTCTTTCTGAGAAAAAGCAAGCACGGAGGACGAGAATCGCTTTTGCCCTGCATAGCGTTCCGGGCAGCGGGTAGAACCAGGCAGAGAATTCCCGGCTAGCAGCTTCCCTGTGGCCGGGAAGTGCAAACGTACACGTTTTCGGCCGAAAACGCGTTTTCCGGCGAAAACGCACACCACGGCTCTTTCTGAGAAAAAGCAAGCACGGAGGACAAGAATCGCTTTTGCCCTGCGTAGCGTTCCGGAGAGCGGGTAAAACCAGGCAGAGAATTCCCGGCTAGCAGCTTCCCTGTGGCCGGGAAGTGCAAACGTACACGTTTTCGGCCGAAAACGCGTTTTCAGGCGAAAACGCACACCACGGCTCTTTCTGAGAAAAAGCAAGCACGGAGGACGAGAATCGCTTTTGCTCTCCGTAGCGTTCCGGGCAGCGGGTAGAACCAGGCAGAGAATTCCCGGCTAGCAGCTTCACTGTGGCCGGGAAGTGCAAACGTACACGTTTTCGGCCGAAAACGCGTTTTCCGGCGAAAACGCACACCACGGCTCTTTCTGAGAAAAAGCAAGCACGGAGGACGAGAATCGCTTTTGACCTGCGTAGCGTTCTGAGCAGCGGGTAGAAATAGGCAGCGAATTCCCGTCTAGCAGCTTCCCTGTGGCGGGGAAGTGCAAACGTACACGTTTTCGGCCGAAAACGAGTTTTCCGGCGAAAATGCACACCACGGCTCTTTCTGAGAAAAAGCAAGCACGGAGGACGAGAATCGCTTTTGCCCTGCGTAGCGTTCCTGGCAGCGGGTAGAACCAGGCAGAGAATTCCCGGCTAGCAGCTTCCCTGTGGCGGGGAAGTGCAAACGTACACGTTTTCGGCCGAAAACGTGTTTTCAGGCGAAAACGCACACCACGGCTCTTTCTGAGAAAAAGCAAGCACGGAGGACGAGAATCGCTTTTGCCCTGCGTAGCGTTCCGGGCAGCGGGTAGAACCAGGCAGAGAATTCCCGGCTAGCAGCTTCCCTGTGGCCGGGATGTGCAAACGTACACGTTTTCGGCCGAAAACGAGTTTTCCGGCGAAAATGCACACCACGGCTCTTTCTGAGAAAAAGCAAGCACGGAGGACGAGAATCGCTTTTGCCCTGCGTAGCGTTCCTGGCAGCGGGTAGAACCAGGCAGAGAATTCCCGGCTAGCAGCTTCCCTGTGGCGGGGAAGTGCAAACGTACACGTTTCCGGCCGAAAACGCGTTTTCCGGAGAAAAAGCACACCATGGCTCTTTCTGAGAAAAAGCAAGCACGGAGGACGAGAATCGCTTTTGCCCTTTGTAGCGTTCCGAGCAGCGGGTAGAAATAGTCAGCGAATTCCCGGCTAGCAGCTTCCCTGTGGCGGGGAAGTGCAAACGTAGACGTTTTCGGCCGAAAACGCGTTTTCCGGCGAAAACGCACACCACGGCTCTTTCTGAGAAAAAGCAAGCACGGAGGACGAGAATCGCTTTTGCCCTGCGTAGCGTTCCGGGCAGCGGGTAGAACCAGGCAGAGAATTCCCGGCTAGCAGCTTCCCTGTGGCGGGGAAGTGCAAACGTACACGTTTTCGGCCGAAAACGCGTTTTACGGCGAAAACGCACACCACGGCTCTTTCTGAGAAAAAGCAAGCACGGAGGACGAGAATCGCTTTTGCCCTGCGTAGCGTTCCGGGCAGCGGGTAGAACCAGGCAGAGAATTCCCGGCTAGCAGCTTCCCTGTGGCGGGGAAGTGCAAACGTACACGTTTTCGGCCGAAAACGCGTTTTCCGGCGAAAACGCACACCACGGCTCTTTCTGAGAAAAAGCAAGCACGGAGGACGAGAATCGCTTTTGCCCTGCGTAGCGTTCCGGGCAGCGGGTAGAACCAGGCAGAAAATTCCCGGCTAGCAGATTCCCTGTGGCCGGGAAGTGCAAACGTACACGTTTTCGGCCGAAAACGCGTTTTCCGGCGAAAACGCACAACACGGCTCTTTCTGAGAAAAAGCAAGCACGGAGGACGAGAATCGCTTTTGCCCTGCGTAGCGTTCCGGGCAGCGGGTAGAACCAGGCAGAAAATTCCCGGCTAGCAGCTTCCCTGTGGCGGGGAAGTGCAAACGTACACGTTTTCGGCCAAAAACGCGTTTTACGGCGAAAACGCACACCACGGCTCTTTCTGAGAAAAAGCAAGCACGGAGGACGAGAATCGCTTTTGCCCTGCGTAGCGTTCCGGGCAGCGGGTAGAACGAGGCAGAGAATTCCCGGCTAGCATCTTCCCTGTGGCGGGGAAGTGCAAACGTACACGTTTTCGGCCGAAAACGCGTTTTCCGGCGAAAACGCACACCACGGCTCTTTCTGAGAAAAAGCAAGCACGGAGGACGAGAATCGCTTTTGCCCTGCGTAGCGTTCCGGGCAGCGGGTAGAACCAGGCAGAAAATTCCCGGCTAGCAGATTCCCTGTGGCTGGGAAGTGCAAACGTACACGTTTTCGGCCGAAAACGCGTTTTCCGGCGAAAACGCACAACACGGCTCTTTCTGAGAAAAAGCAAGCACGGAGGACGAGAATCGCTTTTGCCCTGCGTAGCGTTCCGGGCAGCGGGTAGAACCAGGCAGAGAATTCCCGGCTAGCAGCTTCGCTGTGGCGGGGAAGTGCAAACGTACACGTTTTCGGCCGAAAACGCGTTTTACGGCGAAAACGCACACCACGGCTCTTTCTGAGAAAAAGCAAGCACGGAGGACGAGAATCGCTTTTGCCCTGCGTAGTGTTCCGGGCAGCGTGTAGAACCAGGCAGAGAATTCCCGGCTAGCAGCTTCCCTGTGGCCGGGAAGTGCAAACGTACACGTTTTCGGCCGAAAACACGTTTTCCGGCGAAAACGCACACCACGGCTCTTTCTGAGAAAAAGCAAGCACGGAGGACGAGAATCGCTTTTGCCCTGCGTAGCGTTCCGGGCAGCGGGTAGAACCAGGCAGAGAATTACCGGCTAGCAGCTTCCCTGTGGCGGGGAAGTGCAAACGTACACGTTTTCGGCCGAAAACGCGTTTTCCGGCGAAAACGCACACCACGGCTCTTTCTGAGAAAAAGCAAGCACGGAGGACGAGAATCGCTTTTGCCCTGCGTAGCGTTCCGAGCAGCGGGTAGAAATAGGCAGCGAATTGCCGGCTAGCAGCTTCCCTGTGGCCGGGAAGTGCAAACGTACACGTTTTCGGCCGAAAACGCGTTTTCAGGCGAAAACGCACACCACGGCTCTTTCTGAGAAAAAGCAAGCACGGAGGACGAGAATCGCTTTTGCCCTGCGTAGCGTTCCGGGCAGCGGGTAGAACCAGGCAGAAAATTCCCGGCTAGCAGCTTCCCTGTGGCGGGGAAGTGCAAACGTACACGTTTTCGGCCAAAAACGCGTTTTACGGCGAAAACGCACACCACGGCTCTTTCTGAGAAAAAGCAAGCACGGAGGACGAGAATCGCTTTTGCCCTGCGTAGCGTTCCGGGCAGCGGGTAGAACGAGGCAGAGAATTCCCGGCTAGCATCTTCCCTGTGGCGGGGAAGTGCAAACGTACACGTTTTCGGCCGAAAACGCGTTTTGCGGTGAAAACGCACACCACGGCTCTTTCTGAGAAAAAGCAAGCACGGAGGACGAGAATCGCTTTTGCCCTGCTTAGCGTTCCGGGCAGCGGGTAGAACCAGGCAGAGAATTCCCGGCTAGCAGCTTCCCTGTGGCCGGGAAGTGCAAATGTACACGTTTTCGGCCGAAAACGCGTTTTCCGGCGAAAACGCACACCACGGCTCTTTCTGAGAAAAAGCAAGCACGGAGGACGAGAATCGCTTTTGCCCTGCGTAGCGTTCCGGGCAGCGGGTAGAACCAGGCAGAAAATTCCCGCCTAGCAGCTTCCCTGTGGCCGGGAAGTGCAAAGGTACACGTTTTCGGCCGAAAACGCGTTTTCCGGAGAAAAAGCACACCATGGCTCTTTCTGAGAAAAAGCAAGCACGGAGGACGAGAATCGCTTTTGCCCTGCGTAGCGTTCCGGGCAGCGGGTAGAAATAGTCAGCGAATTCCCGGCTAGCAGCTTCCCTGTGGCGGGGAAGTGCAAACGTAGACGTTTTCGGCCGAAAACGCGTTTTCCGGCGAAAACGCACACCACGGCTCTTTCTGAGAAAAAGCAAGCACGGAGGACGAGAATCGCTTTTGCCCTGCGTAGCGTTCCGGGCAGCGGGTAGAACCAGGCAGAGAATTCCCGGCTAGCAGCTTCCCTGTGGCGGGGAAGTGCAAACGTACACGTTTTCGGCCGAAAACGCGTTTTACGGCGAAAACGCACACCACGGCTCTTTCTGAGAAAAAGCAAGCACGGAGGACGAGAATCGCTTTTGCCCTGCATAGCGTTCCGGGCAGCGGGTAGAACCAGGCAGAGAATTCCCGGCTAGCAGCTTCCCTGTGGCCGGGAAGTGCAAACGTACACGTTTTCGGCCGAAAACGCGTTTTCCGGCGAAAACGCACACCACGGCTCTTTCTGAGAAAAAGCAAGCACGGAGGACAAGAATCGCTTTTGCCCTGCGTAGCGTTCCGGAGAGCGGGTAAAACCAGGCAGAGAATTCCCGGCTAGCAGCTTCCCTGTGGCCGGGAAGTGCAAACGTACACGTTTTCGGCCGAAAACGCGTTTTCAGGCGAAAACGCACACCACGGCTCTTTCTGAGAAAAAGCAAGCACGGAGGACGAGAATCGCTTTTGCCCTGCGTAGCGTTCCGGGCAGCGGGTAGAACCAGGCAGAGAATTCCCGGCTAGCAGCTTCCCTGTGGCCGGGATGTGCAAACGTACACGTTTTCGGCCGAAAACGAGTTTTCCGGCGAAAATGCACACCACGGCTCTTTCTGAGAAAAAGCAAGCACGGAGGACGAGAATCGCTTTTGCCCTGCGTAGCGTTCCTGGCAGCGGGTAGAACCAGGCAGAGAATTCCCGGCTAGCAGCTTCCCTGTGGCGGGGAAGTGCAAACGTACACGTTTCCGGCCGAAAACGCGTTTTCCGGAGAAAAAGCACACCATGGCTCTTTCTGAGAAAAAGCAAGCACGGAGGACGAGAATCGCTTTTGCCCTTTGTAGCGTTCCGAGCAGCGGGTAGAAATAGTCAGCGAATTCCCGGCTAGCAGCTTCCCTGTGGCGGGGAAGTGCAAACGTAGACGTTTTCGGCCGAAAACGCGTTTTCCGGCGAAAACGCACACCACGGCTCTTTCTGAGAAAAAGCAAGCACGGAGGACGAGAATCGCTTTTGCCCTGCGTAGCGTTCCGGGCAGCGGGTAGAACCAGGCAGAGAATTCCCGGCTAGCAGCTTCCCTGTGGCGGGGAAGTGCAAACGTACACGTTTTCGGCCGAAAACGCGTTTTCCGGCGAAAACGCACACCACGGCTCTTTCTGAGAAAAAGCAAGCACGGAGGACGAGAATCGCTTTTGCCCTGCGTAGCGTTCCGGGCAGCGGGTAGAACCAGGCAGAAAATTCCCGGCTAGCAGATTCCCTGTGGCCGGGAAGTGCAAACGTACACGTTTTCGGCCGAAAACGCGTTTTCCGGCGAAAACGCACAACACGGCTCTTTCTGAGAAAAAGCAAGCACGGAGGACGAGAATCGCTTTTGCCCTGCGTAGCGTTCCGGGCAGCGGGTAGAACCAGGCAGAGAATTCCCGGCTAGCAGCTTCGCTGTGGCGGGGAAGTGCAAACGTACACGTTTTCGGCCGAAAACGCGTTTTACGGCGAAAACGCACACCACGGCTCTTTCTGAGAAAAAGCAAGCACGGAGGACGAGAATCGCTTTTGCCCTGCGTAGTGTTCCGGGCAGCGTGTAGAACCAGGCAGAGAATTCCCGGCTAGCAGCTTCCCTGTGGCCGGGAAGTGCAAACGTACACGTTTTCGGCCGAAAACACGTTTTCCGGCGAAAACGCACACCACGGCTCTTTCTGAGAAAAAGCAAGCACGGAGGACGAGAATCGCTTTTGCCCAGCGTAGCGTTCTGAGCAGCGGGTAGAAATAGGCAGCGAATTGCCGGCTAGCAGCTTCCCTGTGGCCGGGAAGTGCAAACGTACACGTTTCCGGCCGAAAACGCGTTTTCCGGAGAAAAAGCACACCATGGCTCTTTCTGAGAAAAAGCAAGCACGGAGGACGAGAATCTCTTTTGCCCTGCGTAGCGTTCCGGGCAGCGGGTAGAACCAGGCAGAGAATTCCCGGCTAGCAGCTTTCTGTGGCGGGGAAGTGCAAACGTACACCTTTTCGGCCGAAAACGCGTTTTCCGGCGAAAACGCACACCACGGCTCTTTCTGAGAAAAAGCAAGCACGGAAGACGAGAATCGCTTTTGCCCTGCGTAGCGTTCCGGGCAGCGGGTAGAACCAGGCAGAGAATTGCCGGCTAGCAGCTTCCCTGTGGCCGGGAAGTGCAAACGTACACGTTTTCGGCTGAAAACGCGTTTTCCGGCGAAAACGCACACCACGGCTCTTTCTGAGAAAAAGCAAGCACGGAGGACGAGAATCGCTTTTGCCCTGCGTAGCGTTCCGGGCAGCGGGTAGAACCAGGCAGAGAATTACCGGCTAGCAGCTTCCCTGTGGCGGGGAAGTGCAAACGTACACGTTTTCGGCCGAAAACGCGTTTTCCGGCGAAAACGCACACCACGGCTCTTTCTGAGAAAAAGCAAGCACGGAGGACGAGAATCGCTTTTGCCCTGCGTAGCGTTCCGAGCAGCGGGTAGAAATAGGCAGCGAATTGCCGGCTAGCAGCTTCCCTGTGGCCGGGAAGTGCAAACGTACACGTTTTCGGCCGAAAACGCGTTTTCCGGCGAAAACGCACACCACGGCTCTTTCTGAGAAAAAGCAAGCACGGAGGACGAGAATCGCTTTTGCCCTGCGTAGCGTTCCGGGCAGCGGGTAGAACCAGGCAGAAAATTCCCGGCTAGCAGCTTCCCTGTGGCGGGGAAGTGCAAACGTACACGTTTTCGGCCAAAAACGCGTTTTACGGCGAAAACGCACACCACGGCTCTTTCTGAGAAAAAGCAAGCACGGAGGACGAGAATCGCTTTTGCCCTGCGTAGCGTTCCGGGCAGCGGGTAGAACGAGGCAGAGAATTCCCGGCTAGCATCTTCCCTGTGGCGGGGAAGTGCAAACGTACACGTTTTCGGCCGAAAACGCGTTTTCCGGTGAAAACGCACACCACGGCTCTTTCTGAGAAAAAGCAAGCACGGAGGACGAGAATCGCTTTTGCCCTGCTTAGCGTTCCGGGCAGCGGGTAGAACCAGGCAGAGAATTCCCGGCTAGCAGCTTCCCTGTGGCCGGGAAGTGCAAACGTACACGTTTTCGGCCGAAAACGCGTTTTCCGGCGAAAACGCACACCACGGCTCTTTCTGAGAAAAAGCAAGCACGGAGGACGAGAATCGCTTTTGCCCTGCGTAGCGTTCCGGGCAGCGGGTAGAACCAGGCAGAAAATTCCCGCCTAGCAGCTTCCCTGTGGCCGGGAAGTGCAAAGGTACACGTTTTCGGCCGAAAACGCGTTTTCCGGAGAAAAAGCACACCATGGCTCTTTCTGAGAAAAAGCAAGCACGGAGGACGAGAATCGCTTTTGCCCTGCGTAGCGTTCCGGGCAGCGGGTAGAAATAGTCAGCGAATTCCCGGCTAGCAGCTTCCCTGTGGCGGGGAAGTGCAAACGTAGACGTTTTCGGCCGAAAACGCGTTTTCCGGCGAAAACGCACACCACGGCTCTTTCTGAGAAAAAGCAAGCACGGAGGACGAGAATCGCTTTTGCCCTGCGTAGCGTTCCGGGCAGCGGGTAGAACCAGGCAGAGAATTCCCGGCTAGCAGCTTCCCTGTGGCGGGGAAGTGCAAACGTACACGTTTTCGGCCGAAAACGCGTTTTACGGCGAAAACGCACACCACGGCTCTTTCTGAGAAAAAGCAAGCACGGAGGACGAGAATCGCTTTTGCCCTGCATAGCGTTCCGGGCAGCGGGTAGAACCAGGCAGAGAATTCCCGGCTAGCAGCTTCCCTGTGGCCGGGAAGTGCAAACGTACACGTTTTCGGCCGAAAACGCGTTTTCCGGCGAAAACGCACACCACGGCTCTTTCTGAGAAAAAGCAAGCACGGAGGACAAGAATCGCTTTTGCCCTGCGTAGCGTTCCGGAGAGCGGGTAAAACCAGGCAGAGAATTCCCGGCTAGCAGCTTCCCTGTGGCCGGGAAGTGCAAACGTACACGTTTTCGGCCGAAAACGCGTTTTCAGGCGAAAACGCACACCACGGCTCTTTCTGAGAAAAAGCAAGCACGGAGGACGAGAATCGCTTTTGCTCTCCGTAGCGTTCCGGGCAGCGGGTAGAACCAGGCAGAGAATTCCCGGCTAGCAGCTTCACTGTGGCCGGGAAGTGCAAACGTACACGTTTTCGGCCGAAAACGCGTTTTCCGGCGAAAACGCACACCACGGCTCTTTCTGAGAAAAAGCAAGCACGGAGGACGAGAATCGCTTTTGACCTGCGTAGCGTTCTGAGCAGCGGGTAGAAATAGGCAGCGAATTCCCGTCTAGCAGCTTCCCTGTGGCGGGGAAGTGCAAACGTACACGTTTTCGGCCGAAAACGAGTTTTCCGGCGAAAATGCACACCACGGCTCTTTCTGAGAAAAAGCAAGCACGGAGGACGAGAATCGCTTTTGCCCTGCGTAGCGTTCCTGGCAGCGGGTAGAACCAGGCAGAGAATTCCCGGCTAGCAGCTTCCCTGTGGCGGGGAAGTGCAAACGTACACGTTTTCGGCCGAAAACGTGTTTTCAGGCGAAAACGCACACCACGGCTCTTTCTGAGAAAAAGCAAGCACGGAGGACGAGAATCGCTTTTGCCCTGCGTAGCGTTCCGGGCAGCGGGTAGAACCAGGCAGAGAATTCCCGGCTAGCAGCTTCCCTGTGGCCGGGATGTGCAAACGTACACGTTTTCGGCCGAAAATGCGTTTTCCGGCGAAAACGCACACCACGGCTCTTTCTGAGAAAAAGCAAGCACGGAGGACGAGAATCTCTTTAGCCCTGCGTAGCGTTCCGGGCAGCGGGTAGAACCAGGCAGAGAATTCCCGGCTAGCAGCTTCCCTGTGGCGGGGAAGTGCAAACGTACACGTTTTCGGCCGAAAACGCGTTTTACGGCGAAAACGCACACCACGGCTCTTTCTGAGAAAAAGCAAGCACGGAGGACGAGAATCGCTTTTGCCCTGCGTAGCGTTCCGGGCAGCGGGTAGAACCAGGCAGAGAATTCCCGGCTAGCAGCTTCCCTGTGGCGGGGAAGTGCAAACGTACACGTTTTCGGCCGAAAACGCGTTTTCCGGCGAAAACGCACACCACGGCTCTTTCTGAGAAAAAGCAAGCACGGAGGACGAGAATCGCTTTTGCCCTGCGTAGCGTTCCGGGCAGCGGGTAGAACCAGGCAGAAAATTCCCGGCTAGCAGATTCCCTGTGGCCGGGAAGTGCAAACGTACACGTTTTCGGCCGAAAACGCGTTTTCCGGCGAAAACGCACAACACGGCTCTTTCTGAGAAAAAGCAAGCACGGAGGACGAGAATCGCTTTTGCCCTGCGTAGCGTTCCGGGCAGCGGGTAGAACCAGGCAGAGAATTCCCGGCTAGCAGCTTCGCTGTGGCGGGGAAGTGCAAACGTACACGTTTTCGGCCGAAAACGCGTTTTACGGCGAAAACGCACACCACGGCTCTTTCTGAGAAAAAGCAAGCACGGAGGACGAGAATCGCTTTTGCCCTGCGTAGTGTTCCGGGCAGCGTGTAGAACCAGGCAGAGAATTCCCGGCTAGCAGCTTCCCTGTGGCCGGGAAGTGCAAACGTACACGTTTTCGGCCGAAAACACGTTTTCCGGCGAAAACGCACACCACGGCTCTTTCTGAGAAAAAGCAAGCACGGAGGACGAGAATCGCTTTTGCCCAGCGTAGCGTTCTGAGCAGCGGGTAGAAATAGGCAGCGAATTGCCGGCTAGCAGCTTCCCTGTGGCCGGGAAGTGCAAACGTACACGTTTCCGGCCGAAAACGCGTTTTCCGGAGAAAAAGCACACCATGGCTCTTTCTGAGAAAAAGCAAGCACGGAGGACGAGAATCTCTTTTGCCCTGCGTAGCGTTCCGGGCAGCGGGTAGAACCAGGCAGAGAATTCCCGGCTAGCAGCTTTCTGTGGCGGGGAAGTGCAAACGTACACCTTTTCGGCCGAAAACGCGTTTTCCGGCGAAAACGCACACCATGGCTCTTTCTGAGAAAAAGCAAGCACGGAAGACGAGAATCGCTTTTGCCCTGCGTAGCGTTCCGGGCAGCGGGTAGAACCAGGCAGAGAATTGCCGGCTAGCAGCTTCCCTGTGGCCGGGAAGTGCAAACGTACACGTTTTCGGCTGAAAACGCGTTTTCCGGCGAAAACGCACACCACGGCTCTTTCTGAGAAAAAGCAAGCACGGAGGACGAGAATCGCTTTTGCCCTGCGTAGCGTTCCGGGCAGCGGGTAGAACCAGGCAGAGAATTACCGGCTAGCAGCTTCCCTGTGGCGGGGAAGTGCAAACGTACACGTTTTCGGCCGAAAACGCGTTTTCCGGCGAAAACGCACACCACGGCTCTTTCTGAGAAAAAGCAAGCACGGAGGACGAGAATCGCTTTTGCCCTGCGTAGCGTTCCGAGCAGCGGGTAGAAATAGGCAGCGAATTGCCGGCTAGCAGCTTCCCTGTGGCCGGGAAGTGCAAACGTACACGTTTTCGGCCGAAAACGCGTTTTCCGGCGAAAACGCACACCACGGCTCTTTCTGAGAAAAAGCAAGCACGGAGGACGAGAATCGCTTTTGCCCTGCGTAGCGTTCCGGGCAGCGGGTAGAACCAGGCAGAAAATTCCCGGCTAGCAGCTTCCCTGTGGCGGGGAAGTGCAAACGTACACGTTTTCGGCCAAAAACGCGTTTTACGGCGAAAACGCACACCACGGCTCTTTCTGAGAAAAAGCAAGCACGGAGGACGAGAATCGCTTTTGCCCTGCGTAGCGTTCCGGGCAGCGGGTAGAACGAGGCAGAGAATTCCCGGCTAGCATCTTCCCTGTGGCGGGGAAGTGCAAACGTACACGTTTTCGGCCGAAAACGCGTTTTGCGGTGAAAACGCACACCACGGCTCTTTCTGAGAAAAAGCAAGCACGGAGGACGAGAATCGCTTTTGCCCTGCTTAGCGTTCCGGGCAGCGGGTAGAACCAGGCAGAGAATTCCCGGCTAGCAGCTTCCCTGTGGCCGGGAAGTGCAAACGTACACGTTTTCGGCCGAAAACGCGTTTTCCGGCGAAAACGCACACCACGGCTCTTTCTGAGAAAAAGCAAGCACGGAGGACGAGAATCGCTTTTGCCCTGCGTAGCGTTCCGGGCAGCGGGTAGAACCAGGCAGAAAATTCCCGCCTAGCAGCTTCCCTGTGGCCGGGAAGTGCAAAGGTACACGTTTTCGGCCGAAAACGCGTTTTCCGGAGAAAAAGCACACCATGGCTCTTTCTGAGAAAAAGCAAGCACGGAGGACGAGAATCGCTTTTGCCCTGCGTAGCGTTCCGGGCAGCGGGTAGAAATAGTCAGCGAATTCCCGGCTAGCAGCTTCCCTGTGGCGGGGAAGTGCAAACGTAGACGTTTTCGGCCGAAAACGCGTTTTCCGGCGAAAACGCACACCACGGCTCTTTCTGAGAAAAAGCAAGCACGGAGGACGAGAATCGCTTTTGCCCTGCGTAGCGTTCCGGGCAGCGGGTAGAACCAGGCAGAGAATTCCCGGCTAGCAGCTTCCCTGTGGCGGGGAAGTGCAAATGTACACGTTTTCGGCCGAAAACGCGTTTTACGGCGAAAACGCACACCACGGCTCTTTCTGAGAAAAAGCAAGCACGGAGGACGAGAATCGCTTTTGCCCTGCATAGCGTTCCGGGCAGCGGGTAGAACCAGGCAGAGAATTCCCGGCTAGCAGCTTCCCTGTGGCCGGGAAGTGCAAACGTACACGTTTTCGGCCGAAAACGCGTTTTCCGGCGAAAACGCACACCACGGCTCTTTCTGAGAAAAAGCAAGCACGGAGGACAAGAATCGCTTTTGCCCTGCGTAGCGTTCCGGAGAGCGGGTAAAACCAGGCAGAGAATTCCCGGCTAGCAGCTTCCCTGTGGCCGGGAAGTGCAAACGTACACGTTTTCGGCCGAAAACGCGTTTTCAGGCGAAAACGCACACCACGGCTCTTTCTGAGAAAAAGCAAGCACGGAGGACGAGAATCGCTTTTGCTCTCCGTAGCGTTCCGGGCAGCGGGTAGAACCAGGCAGAGAATTCCCGGCTAGCAGCTTCACTGTGGCCGGGAAGTGCAAACGTACACGTTTTCGGCCGAAAACGCGTTTTCCGGCGAAAACGCACACCACGGCTCTTTCTGAGAAAAAGCAAGCACGGAGGACGAGAATCGCTTTTGACCTGCGTAGCGTTCTGAGCAGCGGGTAGAAATAGGCAGCGAATTCCCGTCTAGCAGCTTCCCTGTGGCGGGGAAGTGCAAACGTACACGTTTTCGGCCGAAAACGAGTTTTCCGGCGAAAATGCACACCACGGCTCTTTCTGAGAAAAAGCAAGCACGGAGGACGAGAATCGCTTTTGCCCTGCGTAGCGTTCCTGGCAGCGGGTAGAACCAGGCAGAGAATTCCCGGCTAGCAGCTTCCCTGTGGCGGGGAAGTGCAAACGTACACGTTTTCGGCCGAAAACGTGTTTTCAGGCGAAAACGCACACCACGGCTCTTTCTGAGAAAAAGCAAGCACGGAGGACGAGAATCGCTTTTGCCCTGCGTAGCGTTCCGGGCAGCGGGTAGAACCAGGCAGAGAATTCCCGGCTAGCAGCTTCCCTGTGGCCGGGATGTGCAAACGTACACGTTTTCGGCCGAAAATGCGTTTTCCGGCGAAAACGCACACCACGGCTCTTTCTGAGAAAAAGCAAGCACGGAGGACGAGAATCTCTTTAGCCCTGCGTAGCGTTCCGGGCAGCGGGTAGAACCAGGCAGAGAATTCCCGGCTAGCAGCTTCCCTGTGGCGGGGAAGTGCAAACGTACACGTTTTCGGCCGAAAACGCGTTTTCCGGCGAAAACGCACACCACGGCTCTTTCTGAGAAAAAGCAAGCACGGAGGACGAGAATCGCTTTTGCCCTGCGTAGCGTTCCGGGCAGCGGGTAGAACCAGGCAGAGAATTTCCGGCTAGCAGCTTCCCTGTGGCGGGGAAGTGCAAACGTACACGTTTTCGGCCGAAAACGCGTTTTCCGGCGAAAACGCACACCACGGCTCTTTCTGAGAAAAAGCAAGCACGGAGGACGAGAATCGCTTTTGCCCTGCGTAGCGTTCCGAGCAGCGGGTAGAAATAGGCAGCGAATTGCCGGCTAGCAGCTTCCCTGTGGCCGGGAAGTGCAAACGTACACGTTTCCGGCCGAAAACGCGTTTCCCGGAGAAAAAGCACACCATGGCTCTTTCTGAGAAAAAGCAAGCACGGAGGATGAGAATCGCTTTTGCCCTGCGTAGCGTTCCGGGCAGCGGGTAGAACCAGGCAGAGAATTCCCGGCTAGCAGCTTCCCTGTGGCCGGGAAGTGCAAACGTACACGTTTTCGGCCGAAAACGTGTTTTACGGCGAAAACGCACACCACGGCTCTTTCTGAGAAAAAGCAAGCACGGAGGACGAGAATCGCTTTTGCCCTGCGTAGCGTTCCGGGCAGCGGGTAGAAATAGGCAGCGAATCCCGGCTAGCAGCTTCCCTGTGGCCGGGAAGTGCAAACGTACAAGTTTCCGGACGAAAACGCGTTTTCCGGAGAAAAAGCACACCACGGCTCTTTCTGAGAAAAAGCAAGCACGGAGGACGAGAATCGCTTTTGCCCTGCGTAGCGTTCCGGGCAGCGGGTAGAACCAGGCAGAGAATTCCCGGCTAGCAGCTTCCCTGTGGCGGGGAAGTGCAAATGTACACGTTTTCGGCCGAAAACGCGTTTTACGGCGAAAACGCACACCACGGCTCTTTCTGAGAAAAAGCAAGCACGGAGGACGAGAATCGCTTTTGCCCTGCATAGCGTTCCGGGCAGCGGGTAGAACCAGGCAGAGAATTCCCGGCTAGCAGCTTCCCTGTGGCCGGGAAGTGCAAACGTACACGTTTTCGGCCGAAAACGCGTTTTCCGGCGAAAACGCACACCACGGCTCTTTCTGAGAAAAAGCAAGCACGGAGGACAAGAATCGCTTTTGCCCTGCGTAGCGTTCCGGAGAGCGGGTAAAACCAGGCAGAGAATTCCCGGCTAGCAGCTTCCCTGTGGCCGGGAAGTGCAAACGTACACGTTTTCGGCCGAAAACGCGTTTTCAGGCGAAAACGCACACCACGGCTCTTTCTGAGAAAAAGCAAGCACGGAGGACGAGAATCGCTTTTGCTCTCCGTAGCGTTCCGGGCAGCGGGTAGAACCAGGCAGAGAATTCCCGGCTAGCAGCTTCACTGTGGCCGGGAAGTGCAAACGTACACGTTTTCGGCCGAAAACGCGTTTTCCGGCGAAAACGCACACCACGGCTCTTTCTGAGAAAAAGCAAGCACGGAGGACGAGAATCGCTTTTGACCTGCGTAGCGTTCTGAGCAGCGGGTAGAAATAGGCAGCGAATTCCCGTCTAGCAGCTTCCCTGTGGCGGGGAAGTGCAAACGTACACGTTTTCGGCCGAAAACGAGTTTTCCGGCGAAAATGCACACCACGGCTCTTTCTGAGAAAAAGCAAGCACGGAGGACGAGAATCGCTTTTGCCCTGCGTAGCGTTCCTGGCAGCGGGTAGAACCAGGCAGAGAATTCCCGGCTAGCAGCTTCCCTGTGGCGGGGAAGTGCAAACGTACACGTTTTCGGCCGAAAACGTGTTTTCAGGCGAAAACGCACACCACGGCTCTTTCTGAGAAAAAGCAAGCACGGAGGACGAGAATCGCTTTTGCCCTGCGTAGCGTTCCGGGCAGCGGGTAGAACCAGGCAGAGAATTCCCGGCTAGCAGCTTCCCTGTGGCCGGGATGTGCAAACGTACACGTTTTCGGCCGAAAATGCGTTTTCCGGCGAAAACGCACACCACGGCTCTTTCTGAGAAAAAGCAAGCACGGAGGACGAGAATCTCTTTAGCCCTGCGTAGCGTTCCGGGCAGCGGGTAGAACCAGGCAGAGAATTCCCGGCTAGCAGCTTCCCTGTGGCGGGGAAGTGCAAACGTACACGTTTTCGGCCGAAAACGCGTTTTCCGGCGAAAACGCACACCACGGCTCTTTCTGAGAAAAAGCAAGCACGGAGGACGAGAATCGCTTTTGCCCTGCGTAGCGTTCCGGGCAGCGGGTAGAACCAGGCAGAGAATTTCCGGCTAGCAGCTTCCCTGTGGCGGGGAAGTGCAAACGTACACGTTTTCGGCCGAAAACGCGTTTTCCGGCGAAAACGCACACCACGGCTCTTTCTGAGAAAAAGCAAGCACGGAGGACGAGAATCGCTTTTGCCCTGCGTAGCGTTCCGAGCAGCGGGTAGAAATAGGCAGCGAATTGCCGGCTAGCAGCTTCCCTGTGGCCGGGAAGTGCAAACGTACACGTTTCCGGCCGAAAACGCGTTTCCCGGAGAAAAAGCACACCATGGCTCTTTCTGAGAAAAAGCAAGCACGGAGGATGAGAATCGCTTTTGCCCTGCGTAGCGTTCCGGGCAGCGGGTAGAACCAGGCAGAGAATTCCCGGCTAGCAGCTTCCCTGTGGCCGGGAAGTGCAAACGTACACGTTTTCGGCCGAAAACGTGTTTTACGGCGAAAACGCACACCACGGCTCTTTCTGAGAAAAAGCAAGCACGGAGGACGAGAATCGCTTTTGCCCTGCGTAGCGTTCCGGGCAGCGGGTAGAAATAGGCAGCGAATCCCGGCTAGCAGCTTCCCTGTGGCCGGGAAGTGCAAACGTACAAGTTTCCGGACGAAAACGCGTTTTCCGGAGAAAAAGCACACCATGGCTCTCTCTGAGAAAAAGCAAGCACGGAGGACGAGAATCTCTTTTGCCCTGCGTAGCGTTCCGGGCAGCGGGTAGAACCAGGCAGAGAATTCCCGGCTAGCAGCTTTTCTGTGGCGGGGAAGTGCAAACGTACACGTTTTCGGCCGAAAACGCGTTTTCCGGCGAAAACGCACACCACGGCTCTTTCTGAGAAAAAGCAAGCACGGAGGACGAGAATCGCTTTTGCCCTGCGTAGCGTTCCGGGCAGCGGGTAGAACCAGGCAGAGAATTCCCGGCTAGCAGCTTCCCTGTGGCCGGGAAGTGCAAACGTACACGTTTTCGGCCGAAAACGCGTTTTACGGCGAAAACGCACACCACGGATCTTTCTGAGAAAAAGCAAGCACGGAGGACGAGAATCGCTTTTGCCCTGCGTAGCGTTCCGGGCAGCGGGTAGAACCAGGCAGCGAATTCCCGGCTAGCAGCTTCCTTGTGGCGGGGAAGTGCAAACGTACACGTTTTCGGCCGAAAACGCGTTTTCCGGCGAAAACGCACACCACGGCCCTTTCTGAGAAAAAGCAAGCACGGAGGACGAGAATCGCTTTTGCCCTGCTTAGCGTTCTGAGCAGCGGGTAGAAATAGGCAGCGAATTCCCGTCTAGCAGCTTCCCTGTGGCGGGGAAGTGCAAACGTACACGTTTTCGGCCGAAAACGCGTTTTCCGGCGAAAATGCACACCACGGCTCTTTCTGAGAAAAAGCAAGCACGGAGGACGAGAATCGCTTTTGCCCTGCGTAGCGTTCCTGGCAGCGGGTAGAACCAGGCAGAGAATTCCCGGCTAGCAGCTTCCCTGTGGCGGGGAAGTGCAAACGTACACGTTTTCGGCCGAAAACGTATTTTCCGGCGAAAACGCACACCACGGCTCTTTCTGAGAAAAAGCAAGCACGGAGGACGAGAATCGCTTGTGCACTGCGTAGCGTTCCGAGCAGCGGGTAGAAATAGGCAGCGAATTGCCGGCTAGCAGCTTCCCTGTGGCTGGGAAGTGCAAACGTACACGTTTCCGGCCGAAAACGCGTTTTCCGGAGAAAAAGCACACCATGGCTCTTTCTGAGAAAAAGCAAGCACGGAGGACGAGAATCGCTTTTGCCCTGCGTAGCGTTCCGGGCAGCGGGTAGAACCAGGCAGAGAATTCCCGGCTAGCAGCTTCCCTGTGGCGGGGAAGTGCAAACGTACACGATTTCGGCCGAAAACGCGTTTTACGGCGAAAACGCACACCACGGCTCTTTCTGAGAAAAAGCAAGCACGGAGGACGAGAATCGCTTTTGCCCTGCGTAGCGTTCCGGGCAGCGGGTAGAAATAGGCAGCGAATTCCCGGCTAGCAGCTTCCCTGTGGCCGGGAAGTGCAAACGTACACGTTTCCGGACGAAAACGCGTTTTCCGGAGAAAAAGCACACCATGGCTCTCTCTGAGAAAAAGCAAGCACGGAGGACGAGAATCTCTTTTGCCCTGCGTAGCGTTCCGGGCAGCGGGTAGAACCAGGCAGAGAATTCCCGGCTAGCAGCTTTTCTGTGGCGGGGAAGTGCAAACGTACACGTTTTCGGCCGAAAACGCGTTTTCCGGCGAAAACGCACACCACGGCTCTTTCTGAGAAAAAGCAAGCACGGAGGACGAGAATCGCTTTTGCCCTGCGTAGCGTTCCGGGCAGCGGGTAGAACCAGGCAGAGAATTCCCGGCTAGCAGCTTCCCTGTGGCCGGGAAGTGCAAACGTACACGTTTTCGGCCGAAAACGCGTTTTCAGGCGAAAACGCACACCACGGCTCTTTCTGAGAAAAAGCAAGCACGGAGGACGAGAATCGCTTTTGCTCTCCGTAGCGTTCCGGGCAGCGGGTAGAACCAGGCAGAGAATTCCCGGCTAGCAGCTTCCCTGTGGCCGGGAAGTGCAAACGTACACGTTTTCGGCCGAAAACGCGTTTTCCGGCGAAAACGCACACCACGGCCCTTTCTGAGAAAAAGCAAGCACGGAGGACGAGAAGCGCTTTTGCCCTGCGTAGCGTTCTGAGCAGCGGGTAGAAATAGGCAGCGAATTCCCGTCTAGCAGCTTCCCTGTGGCGGGGAAGTGCAAACGTACACGTTTTCGGCCGAAAACGCGTTTTCCGGCGAAAACGCACACCACGGCTCTTTCTGAGAAAAAGCAAGCACGGAGGACGAGAATCGCTTTTGCCCTGAGTAGCGTTCCGGGCAGCGGGTAGAAATAGGCAGCGAATTCCCGGCTAGCAGCTTCCCTGTGGCCGGGAAGTGCAAACGTACACGTTTCCGGACGAAAACGCGTTTTCCAGAGAAAAAGCACACCATGGCTCTCTCTGAGAAAAAGCAAGCACGGAGGACGAGAATCTCTTTTGCCCTGCGTAGCGTTCCGGGCAGCGGGTAGAACCAGGCAGAGAATTCCCGGCTAGCAGCTTTCCTGTGGCGGGGAAGTGCAAACGTACACGTTTTCGGCCGAAAACGCGTTTTCCGGCGAAAACGCACACCACGGCTCTTTCTGAGAAAAAGCAAGCACGGAGGACGAGAACCGCTTTTGCCCTGTGTAGCGTTCCGGGCAGCGGGTAGAACCAGGCAGAGAATTCCCGGCTAGCAGCTTCCCTGTGGCCGGGAAGTGCAAACGTACACGTTTTTGGTCGAAAAAACGTTTTCCTGCGAAAACGCACACCACGGCTCTTTCTGAGAAAAAGCAAGCACGGAGGACGAGAATCGCTTTTGCCCTGCGTAGCGTTCCGAGCAGTGGGTAGAAATAGGCAGCGAATTCCCGGCTAGCAGCTTCCCTGTGGCCGGGAAGTGCAAACGTAAACATTTTCGGCCGAAAACGCGTTTTGCGGCGAAAACGCACACCACGGCTCTTTCTGAGAAAAAGCAAGCACGGAGGACGAGAATCGCTTTTGCCCTGCGTAGCGTTCCGGGCAGCGGGTAGAACCAGGCAGAAAATTCCCGGCTAGCAGCTTCCCTGTGGCCGGGAAGTGCAAACGTACACGTTTTCAGCCGAAAACGCGTTTTGCGGCGAAAACGCACACCACTGCTCTTTCTGAGAAAAAGCAAGCACGGAGGACGAGAATCGCTTTTGCCCTGCGTAGCGTTCCGGGCAGCGGGTAGAACCAGGCAGAGAATTCCCGTCTAGCAGCTTCCCTGTGGCCGGGAAGTGCAAACGTACACGTTTTCGGCCGAAAACGCGTTTTCCGGTGAAAACGCACACCACGGCTCTTTCTGAGAAAAAGCAAGCACGGAGGACGAGAATCGCTTTTGCCCTGCGTAGCGTTCCGGGCAGCGGGTAGAACCAGGCAGAGAATTCCCGGCTAGCAGCTTCCCTGTGGCCGGGAAGTGCAAGCGTACACGTTTTCGGCCGAAAACGCGTTTTGCGGAGAAAACGCACACCACGGCTCTTTCTGAGAAAAAGCAAGCACGGAGGACGAGAATCGCTTTTGCCCTGCGTAGCGTTCCGGGCAGCGGGTAGAAGCAGGCAGAGAATTCCCGGCTAGCAGCTTCCCTGTGGCGGGGAAGTGCAAACGTACACGTTTTCAGCCGAAAACGCGTTTTCCGGAGAAAACGCACACCACGGCTCTTTCTGAGAAAAAGCAAGCACGGAGGACGAGAATCGCTTTTACCCTGCGTACCGTTCTGAGCAGCGGGTAGAAATAGGCAGCGAATTCCCGGCTAGCAGCTTCCCTGTGGCCGGGAAGTGCAAATGTACACGTTTTCGGCCGAAAACGCGTTTTCCGGCGAAAACGCACACCACGGCTCTTTCTGAGAAAAAGCAAGCACGGAGGACGAGAATCGCTTTTGCCCTGCGTAGCGTTCCGGGCAGCGGGTAGAACGAGGCAGAGAATTCCCGGCTAGCAGCTTCCCTGTGGCGGGGAAGTGCAAACGTACACGTTTTCGGCCGAAAAAGCGTTTTCCGGTGAAAACGCACACCACGGCTCTTTCTGAGAAAAAGCAAGCACGGAGGACGAGAAGCGCTTTTGCCCTGCCTAGCGTTCGAGCAGCGGGTAGAAATAGGCAGCGAATTCCCGGCTAGCAGCTTCCCTGTGGCGGGGAAGTGCAAACGTACACGTTTTCGGCCGAAAACGCGTTTTCCGGCGAAAACGCACACCACGGCTCTTTCTGAGAAAAAGCAAGCACGGAGGACGAGAATCGCTTTTGCCCTGCGTAGCGTTCCGGGCAGCGGGTAGAACCAGGCAGAAAATTCCCGGCTAGCAGCTTCCCTGTGGCCGGGAAGTGCAAACGTACACGTTTTCGGCCGAAAACGCGTTTTCCGGCGAAAACGCACACCACGGCTCTTTCTGAGAAAAAGCAAGCACGGAGGACGAGAATCGCTTTTGCCCTGCGTAGCGTTCCGGGCAGCGGGTAGAACCAGGCAGAGAATTCCCGTCTAGCAGCTTCCCTGTGGCCGGGAAGTGCAAACGTACACGTTTTCGGCCGAAAACGCGTTTTCCGGCGAAAACGCACACCACGGCTCTTTCTGAGAAAAAGCAAGCACGGAGGACGAGAATCGCTTTTGCCCTGCGTAGCGTTCCGGGCAGCGGGTAGAACGAGGCAGAGAATTCCCGGCTAGCAGCTTCCCTGTGGCGGGGAAGTGCAAACGTACACGTTTTCGGCCGAAAACGCGTTTTCCGGCGAAAACGCACACCACGGCTCTTTCTGAGAAAAAGCAAGCACGGAGGACGAGAATCGCTTTTGCCCTCCGTAGCGTTCCGGGCAGCGGGTAGAACCAGGCAGAAAATTCCCGGCTAGCAGCTTCCCTGTGGCCGGGAAGTGCAAACGTACACGTTTTAGGCCGAAAACGCGTTTTCCGGCGAAAACGCACACCACGGCTCTTTCTGAGAAAAAGCAAGCACGGAGGACGAGAATCGCTTTTGCCCTGCGTAGCGTTCCGGGCAGCGGGTAGAACCAGGCAGAGAATTCCCGTCTAGCAGCTTCCCTGTGGCCGGGAAGTGCAAACGTACACGTTTTCGGCCGAAAACGCGTTTTCCGGCGAAAACGCACACCACGGCTCTTTCTGAGAAAAAGCAAGCACGGAGGACGAGAATCGCTTTTGCCCTGCGTAGCGTTCCGGGCAGCGGGTAGAACGAGGCAGAGAATTCCCGGCTAGCAGCTTCCCTGTGGCGGGGAAGTGCAAACGTACACGTTTTCGGCCGAAAACGCGTTTTCCGGTGAAAACGCACACCACGGCTCTTTCTGAGAAAAAGCAAGCACGGAGGACGAGAAGAGCTTTTGCCCTGCCTAGCGTTCGAGCAGCGGGTAGAAATAGGCAGCGAATTCCCGGCTAGCAGCTTCCCTGTGGCGGGGAAGTGCAAACGTACACGTTTTCGGCCGAAAACGCGTTTTCCGGCGAAAACGCACACCACGGCTCTTTCTGAGAAAAAGCAAGCACGGAGGACGAGAAGCGCTTTTGCCCTGCGTAGCGTTCCGGGCAGCGGGTAGAACCAGGCAGAGAATTCCCGTCTAGCAGCTTCCCTGTGGCCGGGAAGTGCAAACGTACACGTTTTAGGCCGAAAACGCGTTTTCCGGCGAAAACGCACACCACGGCTCTTTCTGAGAAAAAGCAAGCACGGAGGACGAGAATCGCTTTTGCCCTGCGTAGCGTTCCGGGCAGCGGGTAGAACCAGGCAGAGAATTCCCGTCTAGCAGCTTCCCTGTGGCCGGGAAGTGCAAACGTACACGTTTTCGGCCGAAAACGCGTTTTCCGGCGAAAACGCACACCACGGCTCTTTCTGAGAAAAAGCAAGCACGGAGGACAAGAATCGCTTTTGCCCTGCGTAGCGTTCCGGAGAGCGGGTAAAACCAGGCAGAGAATTCCCGGCTAGCAGCTTCCGTGTGGCGGGGAAGTGCAAACGTACACGTTTTCGGCCGAAAACGCGTTTTCAGGCGAAAACGCATACCACGGCTCTTTCTGAGAAAAAGCAAGCACGGAGGACGAGAATCGCTTTTGCCCTGCGTAGCGTTCCGGGCAGCGGGTAGAACCAGGCAGAGAATTCCCTTCTAGCAGCTTCCCTGTGGCCGGGAAGTGCAAACGTACACGTTTTCGGCCAAAAACGCGTTTTCCGGTGAAAACGCACACCACGGCCCTTTCTGAGAAAAAGCAAGCACGGAGGACGAGAATCGCTTTTGCCCTGCGTAGCGTTCTGAGCAGCGGGTAGAAATAGGCAGCGAATTCCCGTCTAGCAGCTTCCCTGTGGCGGGGAAGTGCAAACGTACACGTTTTCGGCCGAAAACACGTTTTACGGCGAAAACGCACACCACGGCTCTTTCTGAGAAAAAGCAAGCACGGAGGACGAGAATCGCTTTTGCCCTGCGTAGCGTTCCGAGCAGCGGGTAGAAATAGGCAGCGAATTCCCGGCTAGCAGCTTCCCTGTGGCCGGGAAGTGCAAACGTACACGTTTTCGGCCGAAAACGCGTTTTCCGGCGAAAACGCACACCACGGCTCTTTCTGAGAAAAAGCAAGCACGGAGGACGAGAATCGCTTTTGCCCTGCGTAGCGTTCCGGGCAGCGGGTAGAACCAGGCAGAAAATTCCCGGCTAGCAGCTTCCCTGTGGCCGGGAAGTGCAAACGTACACGTTTTCGGCCGAAAACGCGTTTTGCGGCGAAAACGCACACCACGGCTCTTTCTGAGAAAAAGCAAGCACGGAGGACGAGAATCTCTTTTGCCCTGCGTAGCGTTCCGGGCAGCGGGTAGAACCAGGCAGAGAATTCCCGTCTAGCAGCTTCCCTGTGGCCGGGAAGTGCAAACGTACACGTTTTCGGCCGAAAACGCGTTTTGCGGCGAAAACGCACACCACGGCTCTTTCTGAGAAAAAGCAAGCACGGAGGACAAGAATCGCTTTTGCCCTGCGTAGCGTTCCGGGCAGCGGGTAAAACCAGGCAGAGAATTCCCGGCTAGCAGCTTCCCTGTGGCGGGGAAGTGCAAACGTACACGTTTTCGGCCGAAAACGCGTTTTCAGGCGAAAACGCACACCACGGCTCTTTCTGAGAAAAAGCAAGCACGGAGGACGAGAATCGCTTTTGCTCTCCGTAGCGTTCCGGGCAGCGGGTAGAACCAGGCAGAGAATTCCCGGCTAGCAGCTTCCCTGTGGCCGGGAAGTGCAAACGTACACGTTTTCGGCCGAAAACGCGTTTTCCGGCGAAAACGCACACCACGGCCCTTTCTGAGAAAAAGCAAGCACGGAGGACGAGAAGCGCTTTTGCCCTGCGTAGCGTTCTGAGCAGCGGGTAGAAATAGGCAGCGAATTCCCGTCTAGCAGCTTCCCTGTGGCGGGGAAGTGCAAACGTACACGTTTTCGGCCGAAAACGCGTTTTCCGGCGAAAACGCACACCACGGCTCTTTCTGAGAAAAAGCAAGCACGGAGGACGAGAATCGCTTTTGCCCTGCGTAGCGTTCTGAGCAGCGGGTAGAAATAGGCAGCGAATTCCCGTCTAGCAGCTTCCCTGTGGCGGGGAAGTGCAAACGTACACGTTTTCGGCCGAAAATGCGTTTTCCGGCGAAAATGCACACCACGGCTCTTTCTGATAAAAAGCAAGCACTGAGGACGAGAATCTCTTTTGCCCTGCGTAGCGTTCCGGGCAGCGGGTAGAACCAGGCAGAGAATTCCCGTCTAGCAGCTTCCCTGTGGCGGGGAAGTGCAAACGTACACGTTTTCGACCGAAAACGCGTTTTCCCGCGAAAACGCACTCCACTGTTCTTTCTGAGAAAAAGCAAGCACGGAGGACGAGAATCGCTTTTGCCCTGCGTAGCGTTCCGGGCAGCGGGTAGAACCAGGCAGAGAATTCCCGGCTAGCAGCTTCCCTGTGGCGGGGAAGTGCAAACGTACACGTTTTCGGCCGAAAACGCGTTTTACGGCGAAAACTCACACCACGGGTCTTTCTGAGAAAAAGCAAGCACGGAGGACGAGAATCGCTTTTGCCCTGCGTAGCGTTCCGGGCAGCGGGTAGAACCAGGCAGAGAATTCCCGGCTAGCAGCTTCCCTGTGGCCGGGATGTGCAAACGTACACGTTTTCGGCCGAAAACATGGTTTCCGGCGAAAACGCACACCACGGCTCTTTCTGACAAAAAGCAAGCACGGAGGACGAGAATCGCTTTTGCCCTGCGTAGCGTTCTGAGCAGAGGGTAGAAATAGGCAGCGAATTACCGGCTAGCAGCTTCCCTGTGGCCGGGAAGTGCAAACGTACACGTTTCCGGCCGAAAACGCGTTTTCGGAGAAAAAGCACACCATGGCTCTTTCTGAGAAAAAACAAGCACGGAGGACGAGAATCGCTTTTGCCCTGCGTAGCGTTCCGAGCAGCGGGTAGAAATAGGCAGCGAATTCCCGGCTAGCAGCTTCCCTGTGGCGGGGAAGTGCAAACGTACACGTTTTCGGCCGAAAACGCGTTTTCTGGTGAAAACGCACACCACGGCTCTTTCTGAGAAAAAGCAAGCACGGAGGACGAGAATCGCTTTTGCCCTGCTTAGCGTTCCGGAGAGCGGGTAAAACCAGGCAGAGAATTCCCGGCTAGCAGCTTCCCTGTGGCCGGGAAGTGCAAACGTACATGTTTTCGGCCGAAAACGCGTTTTGCGGCGAAAACGCACACCAAGGCTCTTTCTGAGAAAAAGCAAGCACGGAGGACGAGAATCGCTTTTGCTCTCCGTAGCGTTCCGGGCAGCGGGTAGAACCAGGCAGAGAATTCCCGGCTAGCAGCTTCGCTGTGGCGGGGAAGTGCAAACGTACACGTTTTCGGCCGAAAACGCGTTTTCCAGCGAAAACGCACACCTCGGCCCTTTCTGAGAAAAAGCAAGCACGGAGGACGAGAATCGCTTTTGCCCTGCGTAGCGTTCTGAGCAGCGGGTAGAAATAGGCAGCGAATTCCCGTCTAGCAGATTCCCTGTGGCGGGGAAGAGCAAACGTACACGTTTTCGGCCGAAAACACGTTTTCCGGTGAAAACGCACACCACGGCTCTTTCTGAGAAAAAGCAAGCACCGAGGACGAGAAGCGCTTTTGCCCTGCGTAGCGTTCCGAGCAGCGGGTAGAAATAGGCAGCGAATTCCCGGCTAGCAGCTTCCCTGTGGCGGGGAAGTGTAAACGTACACGTTTTCGGCCGAAAACACGTTTTCCGGCGAAAACGCACACCACGGCTCTTTCTGAGAAAAAGCAAGCACGGAGGACGAGAATCGCTTTTGCCCTGCGTAGCGTTCCGGGCAGCGGGTAGAACCAGGCAGAAAATTCCCGGCTAGCAGCTTCGCTGTGGCCGGGAAGTGCAAAGGTACACCTTTTCGGCCGAAAACGCGTTTTCCGGCGAAAACACACACCACGGCTCTTTCTGAGAAAAAGCAAGCACGGAGGACAAGAATCGCTTTTGCCCTGCGTAGCGTTCCGGAGAGCGGGTAAAACCAGGCAGAGAATTCCCGGCTAGCAGCTTCCCTGTGGCCGGGAAGTGCAAACGTACACGTTTTCGGCCGAAAACGCGTTTTGCGGCGAAAACGCACAGCACGGCTCTTTCTGAGAAAAAGCAAGCACGGAGGACGAGAATCGCTTTTGCTCTCCGTAGCGTTCCGGGCAGCGGGTAGAACCAGGCAGAGAATTCCCGGCTAGCAGCTTCGCTGTGGCGGGGAAGTGCAAACGTACACGTTTTCGGCCGAAAACGCGTTTTCCGGCGAAAACGCACACGACGGCCCTTTCTGAGAAAAAGCAAGCACGGAGGACGAGAATCGCTTTTGCCCTGCGTAGCGTTCTGAGCAGCGGGTAGAACGAGGCAGAGAATTCCCGGCTAGCAGCTTTCCTGTGGCGGGGAAGTGCAAACGTACACGTTTTCGGCCGAAAACGCGTTTTCCGGCGAAAATGCACACCACGGCTCTTTCTGATAAAAAGCAAGCACGGAGGACGAGAATCGCTTTTGCCCTGCGTAGCGTTCCGGGCAGCGGGTAGAACCAGGCAGAGAATTCCCGGCTAGCAGCTTCCCTGTGGCGGGGAAGTGCAAACGTACACGTTTTCGGCCGAAAACGCGTTTACCGGCGAAAACGCACACCACGGCTCTTTCTGAGAAAAAGCAAGCACGGAGGACGAGAATCGCTTTTGCCCTGCGTAGCGTTCCGGGCAGCGGGTAGAACCAGGCAGAGAATTCCCGGCTAGCAGCTTCCCTGTGGCGGGGAAGTGCAAACGTACACGTTTTCGGCCGAAAACGCGTTTTACGGCGAAAACTCACACCACGGCTCTTTCTGAGAAAAAGCAAGCACGGAGGACGAGAATCGCTTTTGCCCTGCGTAGCGTTCCGGGCAGCGGGTAGAACCAGGCAGAGAATTCCCGGCTAGCAGCTTCCCTGTGGCCGGGAAGTGCAAACGTACACGTTTTCGGCCGAAAACGCGTTTTCCGGCGAAAACGCACACCACTGCTCTTTCTGAGAAAAAGCAAGCACGGAGGACGAGAATCGCTTTTGCCCTGCGTAGCGTTCCGGGCAGCGGGTAGAACCAGGCAGAGAATTCCCGTCTAGCAGCTTCGCTGTGGCCTGGAATTGAAACGTACACGTTTTCGGACGAAAACATGGTTTCCGGCGAAAACGCACACCACGGCTCTTTCTGAGAAAAAGCAAGCACGGAGGACGAGAATCGCTTTTGCCCTGCGTAGCGTTCTGAGCAGAGGGTAGAAATAGGCAGCGAATTGCCGGCTAGCAGCTTCCCTGTGGCCGGGAAGTGCAAACGTACACGTTTCCGGCCGAAAACGCGTTTTCGGAGAAAAAGCACACCATGGCTCTTTCTGAGAAAAAGCAAGCACGGAGGACGAGAATCGCTTTTGCCCTGCGTAGCGTTCCCGGCAGCGGGTAGAACCAGGCAGAGAATTCCCGGCTAGCAGCTTCCCTGTGGCGGGGAAGTGCAAACGTACACGTTTTCGGCCGAAAATGCGTTTTCCGGCGAAAACGCACACCACGGCTCTTTCTGAGAAAAAGCAAGCACGGAGGACGAGAATCGCTTTTGCCCTGCGTAGCGTTCTGAGCAGCGGGTAGAAATAGGCAGCGAATTGCCGGCTAGCAGCTTCCCTGTGGCCGGGAAGTGCAAACGTACACGTTTTCGGCCGAAAACACGTTTTCCGGCGAAAAAGCACACCAAGGCTCTTTCTGAGAAAAAGCAAGCACGGAGGACGAAAATCGCTTTTGCCCTGCGTAGCGTTCCGGGCAGCGGGTAGAACCGGGCAGAGAATTCCCGGCTAGCAGCTTCCCTGTGGCCGGGAAGTGCAAACGTACACGTTTTCGGCCGAAAACGCGTTTTCCGGCGAAAACGCACACCACGGCTCTTTCTGAGAAAAAGCAAGCACGGAGGACGAGAATCGCTTTTGCCCTGTGTAGCGTTCCGGGCAGCGGGTAGAACCAGGCAGAGAATTCCCGGCTAGCAGCTTCCCTGAGGCCGGGAAGTGCAAACGTACACGTTTTCGGCCGAAAACGCGTTTTCCGGCGAAAACGCACACCACGGCTCTTTCTGAGAAAAAGCAAGCACGGAGGACGAGAATCGCTTTTGCCCTGTGTAGCGTTCCGGGCAGCGGGTAGAACCAGGCAGAGAATTCCCGGCTAGCAGCTTCCCTGAGGCCGGGAAGTGCAAACGTACACGTTTTCGGCCGAAAACGCGTTTTCCGGCGAAAACGCACACCACGGCTCTTTCTGAGAAAAAGCAAGCACGGAGGACGAGAATCGCTTTTGCCCTGCGTAGCGTTCTGAGCAGAGGGTAGAAATAGGCAGCGAATTCCCGGCTAGCAGCTTCGCTGTGGCGGGGAAGTGCAAACGTACACGTTTTCGGCCGAAAACGCGTTTTCCGGCGAAAACGCACACCACGGCTCTTTCTGAGAAAAAGCAAGCACGGAGGACGAGAATCGCTTTTGCCCTGCGTAGCGTTCTGAGCAGCGGGTAGAAATAGGCAGCTAATTGCCGGCTAGCAGCTTCCCTGTGGCCGGGAAGTGCAAACGTACACGTTTTCGGCCGAAAACGCGTTTTCCGGCGAAAACGTACACCACGGCTCTTTCTGAGAAAAAGCAAGCACGGAGGACGAGAATCGCTTTTACCCTGCGTAGCGTTTCGGGCAGCGGGTAGAACCAGGCAGAGAATTCCCGGCTAGCAGCTTCCCTGTGGCCGGGAAGTGCAAACGTACACGTTTTCGGCCGAAAACGCGTTTTCCGGCGAAAACGCACACCACGGCTCTTTCTGAGAAAAAGCAAGCACGGAGGACGAGAATCGCTTTTGCCCTGCGTAGCGTTCCGGGCAGCGGGTAGAACCAGGCAGAGAATTCCCGGCTAGCAGCTTCCCTGTGGCCGGGAAGTGCAAACGTAAACGTTTTCGACCGAAAACGCGTTTTGCGGCGAAAACGCACACCTCGGCTCTTTCTGAGTAAAAGCAAGCACGGAGGACGAGAATCGCTTTTGCCCTGCGTAGCGTTCCGGGCAGCGGGTAGAACCAGGCAGAGAATTCCCGTCTAGCAGCTTCCTGTGGCCGGGAAGTGCAAACGTACACGTTTTCGGCCGAAAACGCGTTTTGCGGCGAAAACGCACACCACGGCTCTTTCTGAGAAAAAGCAAGCAAAGAGGACGAGAAACGCTTTTGCCCTGCGTAGCGTTCCGGGCAGCGGGTAGAACCAGGCAGCGAATACCCGGCTAGCAGCTTCCCTGTGGCCGGGAAGTGCAAACGTACACGTTTTCGGCCGAAAACGCGTTTTCCGGCGAAAACGCACACCACGGCTCTTTCTGAGAAAAAGCAAGCACGGAGGACGAGAATCGCTTTTGCCCTGCGTAGCGTTCCGGGCAGCGGGTAAAACCAGGCAGCGAATTCCCTGCTAGCAGCTTCCCTGTGGCGGGGAAGTGCAAACGTACACGTTTTCGGCCGAAAACGCGTTTTCCGGCGAAAACGCACACCACGGCTCTTTCTGAGAAAAAGCAAGCACGGAGGACGAGAATCGCTTTTGCCCTGCGTAGCGTTCCGGGCAGTGGGTAGAACCAGGCAGAGAATTCCCGGCTAGCAGCTTCCCTGTGGCGGGGAAGTGCAAACGTACACGTTTTCGGCCGAAAACGCGTTTTCCGGCGAAAACGCACACCATGGCTCTTTCTGAGAAAAAGCAAGCACGGAGGACGAGAATCGCTTTTGCCCTGCGTAGCGTTCCGGGCAGCGGGTAGAACCAGGCAGAGAATTCACGTCTAGCAGCTTCCCTGTGGCGGGGAAGTGCAAACGTACACGTTTTCGGCCGGAAACGCGTTTTCCAGCGAAAACGCACACCACGGCTCTTTCTGAGAAAAAGCAAGCACGGAGGACGAGAATCGCTTTTGCCCTGCGTAGCGTTCCGAGCAGCGGGTAGAAATAGGCAGAGAATTCCCGGCTAGCAGCTTCCCTGTGGCGGGGAAGTGGAAACGTACACGTTTTCGGCCGAAAACGCGTTTTCCGGCGAAAACGCACACCACGGCTCTTTCTGAGAAAAAGCAAGCACGGAGGACGAGAATCGCTTTTGCACTGCGTAGCGTTCCGGGCAGCGGGTAGAACCAGGCAGAGAATTCCCGGCTAGCAGCTTCCCTGTGGCCGGGAAGTGCAAACGTACACGTTTTCGGCCGAAAACGCGTTTTCCGGCGAAAACGCACACCACTGTTCTTTCTGAGAAAAAGCAAGCACGGAGGACGAGAATCGCTTTTGCCCTGCGTAGCGTTCCGGGCAGCGGGTAGAACCAGGCAGAGAATTCCCGGCTAGCAGCTTTCCTGTGGCGGGGAAGTGCAAACGTACACGTTTTCGGCCG
This sequence comes from Athene noctua, assembly GCF_965140245.1. Classification (NCBI taxonomy): domain Eukaryota; kingdom Metazoa; phylum Chordata; class Aves; order Strigiformes; family Strigidae; genus Athene; species Athene noctua. Next base: position 80,471 of record NW_027437650.1, on the reverse strand, counting down.
AAAACGCGTTTTACGGCGAAAAATCACACCACGGCTCTTTCTGAGAAAAAGCAAGCACGGAGGACGAGAATCGCTTTTGCCCTGCGTAGCGATCCGGGCAGCGGGTAGAACCAGGCAGAGAATTCCCGGCTAGCAGCTTCCCTGTGGCCGGGAAGTGCAAACGTACACGTTTTCGGCCGAAAATGCGTTTTCCGGCGAAAACGCACACCACGGCTCTTTCTGAGAAAAAGCAAGCACGGAGGACGAGATTCGCTTTTGCCCTGCGTAGCGTTCCGAGCAGCGGGTAGAAATAGGCAGCGAATTCCCGGCTAGCAGCTTCCCTGTGGCCGGGAAGTGCAAACGTACACGTTTTCGGCCGAAAACGCGTTTTCCGGCGAAAAAGCACACCATGGCTCTTTCTGAGAAAAAGCAAGCACGGAGGACGAGAATCGCTTTTGCCCTGCGTAGCGTTTTGAGCAGAGGGTAGAAATAGGCAGCGAATTCCCGGCTAGCAGCTTCGCTGTGGCGGGGAAGTGCAAACGTACACGTTTTCGGCCGAAAACGCGTTTTCCGGCGAAAACGCACACCACGGCTCTTTCTGAGAAAAATCAAGCACGGAGGACGAGAATCGCTTTTGCCCTGCGTAGCGTTCTGAGCAGCGGGTAGAAATAGGCAGCGAATTGCCGGCTAGCAGGTTCCCTGTGGCCGGGAAGTGCAAACGTACACGTTTTCGGCCGAAAACGCGTTTTCCGGCGAAAACGTACACCACGGCTCTTTCTGAGAATAAGCAAGCACAGAGGACGAGAATCGCTTTTGCCCTGCGTAGTGTTCCGGGCAGCGGGTAGAACCAGGCAGAGAATTCCCGGCTAGCAGCTTCCCTGTGGCCGGGAAGTGCAAACGTACACGTTTTCGGCCGAAAACGCGTTTTCCGGCGAAATCGCACACCACGGCTCTTTCTGAGAAAAAGCAAGCACGGAGGACGAGATTCGCTTTTGCCCTGCGTAGCGTTCTGAGCAGCGGGTAGAAATAGGCGGCGAATTGCCGGCTAGCAGCTTCCCTGTGGCCGGGAAGTGCAAACGTACACGTTTTCGCCGAAAACGCGTTTTGCGGCGAAAACGCACACCACGGCTCTTTCTGAGATAAAGCAAGCACGGAGGACGAGAATCGCTTTTGCCCTGCGTAGCGTTCCGGGCAGCGGGTAGAACCAGGCAGAGAATTCCCGGCTAGCAGCTTCCCTGTGGCGGGGAAGTGCAAACGTACACGTTTTCGGCCGAAAACGCGTTTTCCGGCGAAAACGCACACCACGGCTCTTTCTGAGAAAAAGCAAGCACGGAGGACGAGAATCGCTTTTGCTCTGCGTAGCGTTCCGGGCAGCGGGTAGAACCAGGCAGAGAATTCCCGGCTAGCAGCTTCCCTGTGGCGGGGAAGTGCAAACGTACACGTTTTCGGCCGAAAATGCGTTTTCCGGCGAAAACGCACACCACGGCTCTTTCTGAGAAAAAGCAAGCACGGAGGACGAGATTCGCTTTTGCCCTGCGTAGCGTTCTGAGCAGCGGGTAGAAATAGGCGGCGAATTGCCGGCTAGCAGCTTCCCTGTGGCCGGGAAGTGCAAACGTACACGTTTTCGCCGAAAACGCGTTTTCCGGCGAAAACGCACACCACGGCTCTTTCTGAGAAAAAGTAAGCACGGAGGACGAGAATCGCTTTTGCCCTGCGTAGCGTTCTGAGCAGAGGGTAGAAATAGGCAGCGAATTGCCGGCTAGCAGCTTCCCTGTGGCCGGGAAGTGCAAACGTACACGTTTTCGCCGAAAACGCGTTTTCCGGCGAAAACGCACACCACGGCTCTTTCTGAGAAAAAGTAAGCACGGAGGACGAGAATCGCTTTTGCCCTGCGTAGCGTTCTGAGCAGAGGGTAGAAATAGGCAGAGAATTCCCGGCTAGCAGCTTCCCTGTGGCCGGGAAGTGCAAACGTACACGTTTTCGGCCGAAAACGCGTTTTCCGGCGAAAACGCACACCACGGCTCTTTCTGAGAAAAAGCAAGCACGGAGGACGAGAATCGCTTTTGCTCTGCGTAGCGTTCCGGGCAGCGGGTAGAACCAGGCAGAGAATTCCCGGCTAGCAGCTTCCCTGTGGCGGGGAAGTGCAAACGTACACGTTTTCCCGCGAAAACGCGTTTTCCCGCGAAAACGCACACCACGGCTCTTTCTGAGAAAAAGCAAGCACGGAGGACGAGAATCGCTTTTACCCTGCGTAACATTCCGGGCAGCGGGTAGAACCAGGCAGAGAATTCCCGGCTAGCAGCTTCCCTGTGGCGGGGAAGTGCAAACGTACACGTTTTCAACCGAAAACGCGTTTACCCGCGAAAACGCACACCACGGCTCTTTCTGAGAAAAAGCAAGCACGGAGGACGAGAATCGCTTTTGCCCTGCGTAGCGTTCCGGGCAGCGGGTAGAACCAGGCAGAGAATTCCCTGCTAGCAGCTTCCCTGTGGCGGGGAAGTGCAAACGTACACGTTTTCGGCCGAAAACGCGTTTTCCGGCGAAAACGCACACCACGGCTCTTTCTGAGAAAAAGCAAGCACGGAGGACGAGAATCGCTTTTGCCCTGTGTAGCGTTCCGGGCAGCGGGTAGAACCAGGCAGAGAATTCCCGTCTAGCAGCTTCCCTGAGGCCGGGAAGTGCAAACGTACACGTTTTCGGCCGAAAACGCGTTTTCCGGCGAAAACGCACACCACGGCTCTTTCTGAGAAAAAGCAAGCACGGAGGACGAGAATCGCTTTTGCCCTGCGTAGCGTTCTGAGCAGCGGGTAGAAATAGGCGGCGAATTGCCGGCTAGCAGCTTCCCTGTGGCCGGGAAGTGCAAACGTACACGTTTTCGCCGAAAACGCGTTTTCCGGCGAAAACGCACACCACGGCTCTTTCTGAGAAAAAGCAAGCACGGAGGACGAGAATCGCTTTTGCCCTGCGTAGCGTTCTGAGCAGCGGGTAGAAATAGGCGGCGAATTGCCGGCTAGCAGCTTCCCTGTGGCCGGGAATTGCAAACGTACACGTTTTCGCCGAAAACGCGTTTTGCGGCGAAAACGCACACCACGGCTCTTTCTGAGATAAAGCAAGCACGGAGGACGAGAATCGCTTTTGCCCTGCGTAGCGTTCCGGGCAGCGGGTAGAACCAGGCAGAGAATTCCCGGCTAGCAGCTTCCCTGTGGCGGGGAAGTGCAAACGTACACGTTTTCGGCCGAAAACGCGTTTTCCGGCGAAAACGCACACCACGGCTCTTTCTGAGAAAAAGCAAGCACGGAGGACGAGAATCGCTTTTGCCCTGCGTAGCGTTCCGGGCAGCGGGTAGAACCAGGCAGAGAATTCCCGGCTAGCAGCTTCCCTGTGGCGGGGAAGTGCAAACGTACACGTTTTCGGCCGAAAATGCGTTTTCCGGCGAAAACGCACACCACGGCTCTTTCTGAGAAAAAGCAAGCACGGAGGACGAGATTCGCTTTTGCCCTGCGTAGCGTTCTGAGCAGCGGGTAGAAATAGGCGGCGAATTGCCGGCTAGCAGCTTCCCTGTGGCCGGGAAGTGCAAACGTACACGTTTTCGCCGAAAACGCGTTTTCCGGCGAAAACGCACACCACGGCTCTTTCTGAGAAAAAGTAAGCACGGAGGACGAGAATCGCTTTTGCCCTGCGTAGCGTTCTGAGCAGAGGGTAGAAATAGGCAGCGAATTGCCGGCTAGCAGCTTCCCTGTGGCCGGGAAGTGCAAACGTACACGTTTTCGCCGAAAACGCGTTTTCTGGCGAAAACGCACACCACGGCTCTTTCTGAGAAAAAGTAAGCACGGAGGACGAGAATCGCTTTTGCCCTGCGTAGCGTTCTGAGCAGAGGGTAGAAATAGGCAGAGAATTCCCGGCTAGCAGCTTCCCTGTGGCCGGGAAGTGCAAACGTACACGTTTTCGGCCGAAAACGCGTTTTCCGGCGAAAACGCACACCACGGCTCTTTCTGAGAAAAAGCAAGCACGGAGGACGAGAATCGCTTTTGCTCTGCGTAGCGTTCCGGGCAGCGGGTAGAACCAGGCAGAGAATTCCCGGCTAGCAGCTTCCCTGAGGCCGGGAAGTGCAAACGTACACGTTTTCCCGCGAAAACGCGTTTTCCCGCGAAAACGCACACCACGGCTCTTTCTGAGAAAAAGCAAGCACGGAGGAGGAGAATCGCTTTTGCCCTGCGTAGTGTTCCGGGCAGCGGGTAGAACCAGGCAGAGAATTCCCTGCTAGCAGCTTCCCTGTGGCCGGGAAGTGCAAACGTACACGTTTTCGGCCGAAAACGCGTTTTCCGGCGAAAACGTACACCACGGCTCTTTCTGAGAAAAAGCAAGCACGGAGGACGAGAATCGCTTTTACCCTGCGTAGCATTCCGGGCAGCGGGTAGAACCAGGCAGAGAATTCCCGTCTAGCAGCTTCCCTGAGGCCGGGAAGTGCAAACGTACACGTTTTCAACCGAAAACGCGTTTACCCGCGAAAACGCACACCACGGCTCTTTCTGAGAAAAAGCAAGCACGGAGGACGAGAATCGCTTTTGCCCTGCGTAGCGTTCTGAGCAGCGGGTAGAAATAGGCGGCGAATTGCCGGCTAGCAGCTTCCCTGTGGCCGGGAAGTGCAAACGTACACGTTTTCGCCGAAAACGCGTTTTCCGGCGAAAACGCACACCACGGCTCTTTCTGAGAAAAAGCAAGCACGGAGGACGAGAATCGCTTTTGCCCTGCGTAGCGTTCCGGGCAGCGGGTAGAACCAGGCAGAGAATTCCCGGCTAGCAGCTTCCCTGTGGCCGGGAAGTGCAAACGTACACGTTTTCGGCCGAAAACGCGTTTTCCGGCGAAAACGTACACCACGGCTCTTTCTGAGAAAAAGCAAGCACGGAGGACGAGAATCGCTTTTACCCTGCGTAGCATTCCGGGCAGCGGGTAGAACCAGGCAGAGAATTCCCGGCTAGCAGCTTCCCTGTGGCGGGGAAGTGCAAACGTACACGTTTTCAACCGAAAACGCGTTTACCCGCGAAAACGCACACCACGGCTCTTTCTGAGAAAAAGCAAGCACGGAGGACGAGAATCGCTTTTGCCCTGCGTAGCGTTCCGGGCAGCGGGTAGAACCAGGCAGAGAATTCCCGTCTAGCAGCTTCCCTGAGGCCGGGAAGTGCAAACGTACACGTTTTCGGCCGAAAACGTGTTTTCCGGCGAAAACGCACACCACGGCTCTTTCTGAGAAAAAGCAAGCACGGAGGAGGAGAATCGCTTTTGCCTTGCGTAGTGTTCCGGGCAGCGGGTAGAACCAGGCAGAGAATTCCCGGCTAGCAGCTTCCCTGTGGCCGGGAAGTGCAAACGTACACGTTTTCGGCCGAAAACGCGTTTTGCGGCGAAAACGCACACCACGGCTCTTTCTGAGAAAAAGCAAGCACGGAGGACGAGAATCGCTTTTGCCCTGCGTAGCGTTCCGGGCAGCGGGTAGAACCAGGCAGAGAATTCCCGGCTAGCAGCTTCCCTGTGGCGGGGAAGTGCAAACGTACACGTTTTCGGCCGAAAACGCGTTTTCCGGCGAAAACGCACACCACGGCTCTTTCTGAGAAAAAGCAAGCACGGAGGACGAGAATCGCTTTTGCTCTGCGTAGCGTTCCGGGCAGCGGGTAGAACCAGGCAGAGAATTCCCGGCTAGCAGCTTCCCTGTGGCCGGGAAGTGCAAACGTACACGTTTTCGCCGAAAACGCGTTTTCCGGCGAAAACGCACACCACGGCTCTTTCTGAGAAAAAGTAAGAACGGAGGACGAGAATCGCTTTTGCCCTGCGTAGCGTTCTGAGCAGAGGGTAGAAATAGGCAGCTAATTGCCGGCTAGCAGCTTCCCTGTGGCCGGGAAGTGCAAACGTACACGTTTTCGGCCGAAAACGCTTTTTCCGGCGAAAAAGCACACCACGGCTCTTTCTGAGAAAAAGCAAGCACGGAGGACGAGAATCGCTTTTGCTCTGCGTAGCGTTCCGGGCAGCGGGTAGAACCAGGCAGAGAATTCCCGGCTAGCAGCTTCCCTGTGGCGGGGAAGTGCAAACGTACACGTTTTCGGGCGAAAACGCGTTTTCCCGCGAAAACGCACACCACGGCTCTTTCTGAGAAAAAGCAAGCACGGAGGAGGAGAATCGCTTTTGCCCTGCGTAGTGTTCCGGGCAGCGGGTAGAACCAGGCAGAGAATTCCCGTCTAGCAGCTTCCCTGTGGCCGGGAAGTGCAAACGTACACGTTTTCGGCCGAAAACGCGTTTTGCGGCGAAAACGCACACCACGGCTCTTTCTGAGAAAAAGCAAGCACGGAGGACGAGAATCGCTTTTACCCTGCGTAGCATTCCGGGCAGCGGGTAGAACCAGGCAGAGAATTCCCGGCTAGCAGCTTCCCTGTGGCGGGGAAGTGCAAACGTACACGTTTTCGGCCGAAAACGCGTTTACCCGCGAAAACGCACACCACGGCTCTTTCTGAGAAAAAGCAAGCACGGAGGACGAGAATCGCTTTTGCCCTGCGTAGCGTTCCGGGCAGCGGGTAGAACCAGGCAGAGAATTCCCTGCTAGCAGCTTCCCTGTGGCGGGGAAGTGCAAACGTACACGTTTTCGGCCGAAAACGCGTTTTGCTGCGAAAACGCACACCACGGCTCTTTCTGAGAAAAAGCAAGCACGGAGGACGAGAATCGCTTTTGCCCTGCTTAGCGTTCTGAGCAGCGGGTAGAAATAGGCAGCGAATTGCCGGCTAGCAGCTTCCCTGTGGCCGGGAAGTGCAAACGTACACGTTTCCGGCCGAAAACGCGTTTTCGGAGAAAAAGCACACCATGGCTCTTTCTGAGAAAAAGCAAGCACGGAGGATGAGAATCGCTTTTGCCCTGCGTAGCGTTCCGGGCAGCGGGTAGAACCAGGCAGAGAATTCCCGGCTAGCAGCTTCCCTGTGGCCTGGAATTGCAAACGTACACGTTTTCGGCCGAAAACACGTTTTCCGGCGAAAACGCACACCACGGCTCTTTCTGAGAAAAAGCAAGCACGGAGGACGAGAATCGCTTTTGCCCTGCGTAGCGTTCCGGGCAGCGGGTAGAACCAGGCAGAGAATTCCCGTCTAGCAGCTTCCCTGTGGCCGGGAAGTGCAAACGTAAATATTTTCGGCCGAAAACGCATTTTCCGGCGAAAATGCACACCACGGCTCTTTCTGAGAAAAAGCAAGCACGGAGGACGAGAATCGCTTTTGCTCTGCGTAGCGTTCCGGGCAGCGGGTAGAACCAGGCAGAGAATTCCCGGCTAGCAGCTTCCCTGTGGCCGGGAAGTGCAAACGTACACGTTTTCGGCCGAAAACGCGTTTTCCGGCGAAAACGCACACCACTGCTCTTTCTGAGAAAAAGCAAGCACGGAGGACGAGAATCGCTTTTGCTCTGCGTAGCGTTCCGGGCAGCGGGTAGAACCAGGCAGAGAATTCCCGGCTAGCAGCTTCCCTGTGGCCGGGAAGTGCAAACGTACACGTTTTCGGCCGAAAACGCGTTTTCCGGCGAAAACGCACACCACGGCTCTTTCTGAGAAAAAGCAAGCACGGAGGACGAGAATCGCTTTTGCCCTGCGTAGCGTTCCGGGCAGCGGGTAGAACCAGGCAGAGAATTCCCGCCTAGCAGCTTCGCTGTGGCCTGGAATTGAAACGTACACGTTTTCGGCCGAAAACATGTTTTCCGGCGAAAACGCACACCACGGCTCTTTCTGAGAAAAAGCAAGCACGGAGGACGAGAATCGCTTTTGCCCTGCGTAGCGTTCTGAGCAGAGGGTAGAAATAGGCAGCGAATTCCCGGCTAGCAGCTTCCCTGTGGCGGGGAAGTGCAAACATACACGTTTTCGGCCGAAAACGCGTTTTCCGGCGAAAACGCACACCACGGCTCTTTCTGAGAAAAAGCAAGCACGGAGGACGAGAATCGCTTTTGCCCTGCGTAGCGTTCCGGGCAGCGGGTAGAACCAGGCAGAGAATTCCCGGCTAGCAGCTTCCCTGTGGCCGGGAAGTGCAAACGTACACGTTTCCGGCCGAAAACGCGTTTTCCAGCGAAAACGCACACCACGGCTCTTTCTGAGAAAAAGCAAGCACGGAGGACGAGAATCACTTTTGCCCTGCGTAGCGTTCCGGGCAGCGGGTAGAACCAGGCAGAGAATTCCCGGCTAGCAGCTTCCCTGTGGCCGGGAAGTGCAAACGTACACGTTTTCGGCCGAAAATGCGTTTTGCTGCGAAAACGCACACCACGGCTCTTTCTGAGATAAAGCAAGCTCGGAGGACGAGAATCGCTTTTGCCCTGCGTAGCGTTCTGAGTAGCGGGTAGAAATAGGCAGCGAATTGCCGGCTAGCAGCTTCCCTGTGGCCGGGAAGTGCAAACGTACACGTTTCCGGCCGAAAACGCGTTTTCGGAGAAAAAGCACACTAATGGCTCTTTCTGAGAAAAAGCAAGCACGGAGGACGAGAATCGCTTTAGCCCTGCGTAGCGTTCCGGGCAGAGGGTAGAACCAGGCAGATAATTCCCGGCTAGCAGCTTCCCTGTGGCCTGGAATTGCAAACGTACACGTTTTCGGCCGAAAACACGTTTTCCGGCGAAAACGCACACCACGGCTCTTTCTGAGAAAAAGCAAGCACGGAGGACGAGAATCGCTTTTGCCCTGCGTAGCGTTCCGGGCAGCGGGTAGAACCAGGCAGCGAATTGCCGGCTAGCAGCTTCCCTGAGGCGGGGAAGTGCAAACGTACACGTTTTCGGCCGAAAACGCGTTTTCCGGCGAAAACGCACACCACGGCTCTTTCTGAGAAAAAAAACAAGCACGGAGGAGGAGAATCGCTTTTGCCCTGCGTAGTGTTCCGGGCAGCGGGTAGAACCAGGCAGAGAATTCCCGGCTAGCAGCTTCCCTGTGGTGGGGAAGTGCAAACGTACACGTTTTCGGCCGAAAACGCGTTTTCCAGCGAAAACGCACACCACGGCTCTTTCTGAGAAAAAGCAAGCACGGAGGACGAGAATCGCTTTTGCTCTGCGTAGCGTTCCGAGCAGCGGGTAGAAATAGGCAGCGAATTGCCGGCTAGCAGCTTCCCTGTGGCCGGGAAGTGCAAACGTACACGTTTTCGGCCGAAAACGCGTTTTCCGGCGAAAACGCACACCACGGCTCTTTCTGAGAAAAAGCAAGCACGGAGGACGAGAATCGCTTTTGCTCTGCGTAGCGTTCCGGGCAGCTGGTAGAACCAGGCAGAGAATTCCCGGCTAGCAGCTTCCCTGTGGCGGGGAAGTGCAAACGTACACGTTTTCGGCCGAAAACGCGTTTACCCGCGAAAACGCACACCACGGCTCTTTCTGAGAAAAAGCAAGCACGGAGGACGAGAATCGCTTTTGCCCTGCGTAGCGTTCCGGGCAGCGGGTAGAACCAGGCAGAGAATTCCCTGCTAGCAGCTTCCCTGTGGCGGGGAAGTGCAAACGTACACGTTTTCGGCCGAAAATGCGTTTTGCTGCGAAAACGCACACCACGGCTCTTTCTGAGATAAAGCAAGCACGGAGGACGAGAATCGCTTTTGCCCTGCTTAGCGTTCTGAGCAGCGGGTAGAAATAGGCAGCGAATTGCCGGCTAGCAGCTTCCCTGTGGCCGGGAAGTGCAAACGTACACGTTTCCGGCCGAAAACGCGTTTTCGGAGAAAAAGCACACCATGGCTCTTTCTGAGAAAAAGCAAGCACGGAGGACGAGAATCGCTTTTGCCCTGCGTAGCGTTCCGGGCAGCGGGTAGAACCAGGCAGAGAATTCCCGGCTAGCAGCTTCCCTGTGGCCTGGAATTGCAAACGTACACGTTTTCGGCCGAAAACACGTTTTCCGGCGAAAACGCACACCACGGCTCTTTCTGAGAAAAAGCAAGCACGGAGGACGAGAATCGCTTTTGCCCTGCGTAGCGTTCCGGGCAGCGGGTAGAACCAGGCAGAGAATTCCCGGCTAGCAGCTTCCCTGTGGCCGGGAAGTGCAAACGTACACGTTTTCGGCCGAAAACACGTTTTCCGGCGAAAACGCACACCACTGCTCTTTCTGAGAAAAAGCAAGCACGGAGGACGAGAATCGCTTTTGCTCTGCGTAGCGTTCCGGGCAGCGGGTAGAACCAGGCAGAGAATTCCCGGCTAGCAGCTTCCCTGTGGCCGGGAAGTGCAAACGTACACGTTTTCGGCCGAAAACGCGTTTTCCGGCGAAAACGCACACCACGGCTCTTTCTGAGAAAAAGCAAGCACGGAGGACGAGAATCGCTTTTGCCCTGCGTAGCGTTCCGGGCAGCGGGTAGAACCAGGCAGAGAATTCCCGCCTAGCAGCTTCGCTGTGGCCTGGAATTGAAACGTACACGTTTTCGGCCGAAAACATGTTTTCCGGCGAAAACGCACACCACGGCTCTTTCTGAGAAAAAGCAAGCACGGAGGACGAGAATCGCTTTTGCCCTGCGTAGCGTTCTGAGCAGAGGGTAGAAATAGGCAGCGAATTCCCGGCTAGCAGCTTCCCTGTGGCGGGGAAGTGCAAACATACACGTTTTCGGCCGAAAACGCGTTTTCCGGCGAAAACGCACACCACGGCTCTTTCTGAGAAAAAGCAAGCACGGAGGACGAGAATCGCTTTTGCCCTGCGTAGCGTTCCGGGCAGCGGGTAGAACCAGGCAGAGAATTCCCGGCTAGCAGCTTCCCTGTGGCGGGGAAGTGCAAACGTACACGTTTCCGGCCGAAAACGCGTTTTCCAGCGAAAACGCACACCACGGCTCTTTCTGAGAAAAAGCAAGCACGGAGGACGAGAATCACTTTTGCCCTGCGTAGCGTTCCGGGCAGCGGGTAGAACCAGGCAGAGAATTCCCGGCTAGCAGCTTCCCTGTGGCCGGGAAGTGCAAACGTACACGTTTTCGGCCGAAAATGCGTTTTGCTGCGAAAACGCACACCACGGCTCTTTCTGAGATAAAGCAAGCTCGGAGGACGAGAATCGCTTTTGCCCTGCGTAGCGTTCTGAGTAGCGGGTAGAAATAGGCAGCGAATTGCCGGCTAGCAGCTTCCCTGTGGCCGGGAAGTGCAAACGTACACGTTTCCGGCCGAAAACGCGTTTTCGGAGAAAAAGCACACTAATGGCTCTTTCTGAGAAAAAGCAAGCACGGAGGACGAGAATCGCTTTAGCCCTGCGTAGCGTTGCGGGCAGAGGGTAGAACCAGGCAGATAATTCCCGGCTAGCAGCTTCCCTGTGGCCTGGAATTGCAAACGTACACGTTTTCGGCCGAAAACACGTTTTCCGGCGAAAACGCACACCACGGCTCTTTCTGAGAAAAAGCAAGCACGGAGGACGAGAATCGCTTTTGCCCTGCGTAGCGTTCCGGGCAGCGGGTAGAACCAGGCAGCGAATTGCCGGCTAGCAGCTTCCCTGAGGCGGGGAAGTGCAAACGTACACGTTTTCGGCCGAAAACGCGTTTTCCGGCGAAAACGCACACCACGGCTCTTTCTGAGAAAAAGCAAGCACGGAGGAGGAGAATCGCTTTTGCCCTGCGTAGTGTTCCGGGCAGCGGGTAGAACCAGGCAGAGAATTCCCGGCTAGCAGCTTCCCTGTGGTGGGGAAGTGCAAACGTACACGTTTTCGGCCGAAAACGCGTTTTCCAGCGAAAACGCACACCACGGCTCTTTCTGAGAAAAAGCAAGCACGGAGGACGAGAATCGCTTTTGCTCTGCGTAGCGTTCCGAGCAGCGGGTAGAAATAGGCAGCGAATTGCCGGCTAGCAGCTTCCCTGTGGCCGGGAAGTGCAAACGTACACGTTTTCGGCCGAAAACGCGTTTTCCGGCGAAAACGCACACCACGGCTCTTTCTGAGAAAAAGCAAGCACGGAGGACGAGAATCGCTTTTGCTCTGCGTAGCGTTCCGGGCAGCTGGTAGAACCAGGCAGAGAATTCCCGGCTAGCAGCTTCCCTGTGGCGGGGAAGTGCAAACGTACACGTTTTCGGGCGAAAACGCGTTTTCCCGCGAAAACGCATACCACGGCTCTTTCTGAGAAAAAGCAAGCACGGAGGACGAGAATCGCTTTTGCCCTGCGTAGCGTTCCGGGCAGCTGGTAGAACCATGCAGAGAATTCCCGGCTAGCAGCTTCCCTGTGGCCGGGAAGTGCAAACGTACACGTTTTCGGCCTAAAACGCATTTTCCGGCGAAAACGCACACCACGGCTCTTTCTGAGAAAAAGCAAGCACGGAGGACGAGAATCGCTTTTGCCCTGCGTAGCGTTCCGGGCAGCGGGTAGAACCAGGCAGAGAATTCCCGTCTAGCAGCTTCCCTGTGGCCAAGAAGTGCAAACGTAAATATTTTCGGCCGAAAACGCATTTTCCGGCGAAAATGCACACCACGGCTCTTTCTGAGAAAAAGCAAGCACGGAGGACGAGAATCGCTTTTGCCCTGCGTAGCGTTCCGGGCAGCGGGTAGAACCAGGCAGAGAATTCCCGGCTAGCAGCTTCCCTGTGGCCGGGAAGTGCAAACGTACACGTTTTCGGCCGAAAACGCGTTTTCCGGCGAAAACGCACACCACTGCTCTTTCTGAGAAAAAGCAAGCACGGAGGACGAGAATCGCTTTTGCTCTGCGTAGCGTTCCGGGCAGCGGGTAGAACCAGGCAGAGAATTCCCGGCTAGCAGCTTCCCTGTGGCCGGGAAGTGCAAACGTACACGTTTTCGGCCGAAAACGCGTTTTCCGGCGAAAACGCACACCACGGCTCTTTCTGAGAAAAAGCAAGCACGGAGGACGAGAATCGCTTTTGCCCTGCGTAGCGTTCCGGGCAGCGGGTAGAACCAGGCAGAGAATTCCCGCCTAGCAGCTTCGCTGTGGCCTGGAATTGAAACGTACACGTTTTCGGCCGAAAACATGTTTTCCGGCGAAAAAGCACACCACGGCTCTTTCTGAGAAAAAGCAAGCACGGAGGACGAGAATCGCTTTTGCCCTGCGTAGCGTTCTGAGCAGAGGGTAGAAATAGGCAGCGAATTCCCGGCTAGCAGCTTCCCTGTGGCGGGGAAGTGCAAACATACACGTTTTCGGCCGAAAACGCGTTTTCCGGCGAAAACGCACACCACGGCTCTTTCTGAGAAAAAGCAAGCACGGAGGACGAGAATCGCTTTTGCCCTGCGTAGCGTTCCGGGCAGCGGTAGAACCAGGCAGAGAATTCCCGGCTAGCAGCTTCCCTGTGGCCGGGAAGTGCAAACGTACACGTTTCCGGCCGAAAACGCGTTTTCCAGCGAAAACGCACACCACGGCTCTTTCTGAGAAAAAGCAAGCACGGAGGACGAGAATCACTTTTGCCCTGCGTAGCGTTCCGGGCAGCGGGTAGAACCAGGCAGAGAATTCCCGGCTAGCAGCTTCCCTGTGGCCGGGAAGTGCAAACGTACACGTTTTCGGCCGAAAATGCGTTTTGCTGCGAAAACGCACACCACGGCTCTTTCTGAGATAAAGCAAGCTCGGAGGACGAGAATCGCTTTTGCCCTGCGTAGCGTTCCGGGCAGCGGGTAGAACCAGGCAGAGAATTCCCTGCTAGCAGCTTCCCTGTGGCGGGGAAGTGCAAACGTACACGTTTTCGGCCGAAAACGCGTTTTGCTGCGAAAACGCACACCACGGCTCTTTCTGAGATAAAGCAAGCACGGAGGACGAGAATCGCTTTTGCCCTGCTTAGCGTTCTGAGCAGCGGGTAGAAATAGGCAGCGAATTGCCGGCTAGCAGCTTCCCTGTGGCCGGGAAGTGCAAACGTACACGTTTCCGGCCGAAAACGCGTTTTCGGAGAAAAAGCACACCATGGCTCTTTCTGAGAAAAAGCAAGCACGGAGGACGAGAATCGCTTTTGCCCTGCGTAGCGTTCCGGGCAGCGGGTAGAACCAGGCAGAGAATTCCCGGCTAGCAGCTTCCCTGTGGCCTGGAATTGCAAACGTACACGTTTTCGGCCGAAAACACGTTTTCCGGCGAAAACGCACACCACGGCTCTTTCTGAGAAAAAGCAAGCACGGAGGACGAGAATCGCTTTTGCCCTGCGTAGCGTTCCGGGCAGCGGGTAGAACCAGGCAGAGAATTCCCGGCTAGCAGCTTCCCTGTGGCCGGGAAGTGCAAACGTACACGTTTTCGGCCGAAAACACGTTTTCCGGCGAAAACGCACACCACTGCTCTTTCTGAGAAAAAGCAAGCACGGAGGACGAGAATCGCTTTTGCTCTGCGTAGCGTTCCGGGCAGCGGGTAGAACCAGGCAGAGAATTCCCGGCTAGCAGCTTCCCTGTGGCCGGGAAGTGCAAACGTACACGTTTTCGGCCGAAAACGCGTTTTCCGGCGAAAACTCACACCACGGCTCTTTCTGAGAAAAAGCAAGCACGGAGGACGAGAATCGCTTTTGCCCTGCGTAGCGTTCCGGGCAGCGGGTAGAACCAGGCAGAGAATTCCCGCCTAGCAGCTTCGCTGTGGCCTGGAATTGAAACGTACACGTTTTCGGCCGAAAACATGTTTTCCGGCGAAAACGCACACCACGGCTCTTTCTGAGAAAAAGCAAGCACGGAGGACGAGAATCGCTTTTGCCCTGCGTAGCGTTCTGAGCAGAGGGTAGAAATAGGCAGCGAATTCCCGGCTAGCAGCTTCCCTGTGGCGGGGAAGTGCAAACATACACGTTTTCGGCCGAAAACGCGTTTTCCGGCGAAAACGCACACCACGGCTCTTTCTGAGAAAAAGCAAGCACGGAGGACGAGAATCGCTTTTGCCCTGCGTAGCGTTCCGGGCAGCGGGTAGAACCAGGCAGAGAATTCCCGGCTAGCAGCTTCCCTGTGGCCGGGAAGTGCAAACGTACACGTTTCCGGCCGAAAACGCGTTTTCCAGCGAAAACGCACACCACGGCTCTTTCTGAGAAAAAGCAAGCACGGAGGACGAGAATCACTTTTGCCCTGCGTAGCGTTCCGGGCAGCGGGTAGAACCAGGCAGAGAATTCCCGGCTAGCAGCTTCCCTGTGGCCGGGAAGTGCAAACGTACACGTTTTCGGCCGAAAATGCGTTTTGCTGCGAAAACGCACACCACGGCTCTTTCTGAGATAAAGCAAGCTCGGAGGACGAGAATCGCTTTTGCCCTGCGTAGCGTTCTGAGTAGCGGGTAGAAATAGGCAGCGAATTGCCGGCTAGCAGCTTCCCTGTGGCCGGGAAGTGCAAACGTACACGTTTCCGGCCGAAAACGCGTTTTCGGAGAAAAAGCACACTAATGGCTCTTTCTGAGAAAAAGCAAGCACGGAGGACGAGAATCGCTTTAGCCCTGCGTAGCGTTGCGGGCAGAGGGTAGAACCAGGCAGATAATTCCCGGCTAGCAGCTTCCCTGTGGCCTGGAATTGCAAACGTACACGTTTTCGGCCGAAAACACGTTTTCCGGCGAAAACGCACACCACGGCTCTTTCTGAGAAAAAGCAAGCACGGAGGACGAGAATCGCTTTTGCCCTGCGTAGCGTTCCGGGCAGCGGGTAGAACCAGGCAGCGAATTGCCGGCTAGCAGCTTCCCTGAGGCGGGGAAGTGCAAACGTACACGTTTTCGGCCGAAAACGCGTTTTCCGGCGAAAACGCACACCACGGCTCTTTCTGAGAAAAAGCAAGCACGGAGGAGGAGAATCGCTTTTGCCCTGCGTAGTGTTCCGGGCAGCGGGTAGAACCAGGCAGAGAATTCCCGGCTAGCAGCTTCCCTGTGGTGGGGAAGTGCAAACGTACACGTTTTCGGCCGAAAACGCGTTTTCCAGCGAAAACGCACACCACGGCTCTTTCTGAGAAAAAGCAAGCACGGAGGACGAGAATCGCTTTTGCTCTGCGTAGCGTTCCGAGCAGCGGGTAGAAATAGGCAGCGAATTGCCGGCTAGCAGCTTCCCTGTGGCCGGGAAGTGCAAACGTACACGTTTTCGGCCTAAAACGCATTTTCCGGCGAAAACGCACACCACGGCTCTTTCTGAGAAAAAGCAAGCACGGAGGACGAGAATCGCTTTTGCCCTGCGTAGCGTTCCGGGCAGCGGGTAGAACCAGGCAGAGAATTCCCGTCTAGCAGCTTCCCTGTGGCCAAGAAGTGCAAACGTAAATATTTTCGGCCGAAAACGCATTTTCCGGCGAAAATGCACACCACGGCTCTTTCTGAGAAAAAGCAAGCACGGAGGACGAGAATCGCTTTTGCCCTGCGTAGCGTTCCGGGCAGCGGGTAGAACCAGGCAGAGAATTCCCGGCTAGCAGCTTCCCTGTGGCCGGGAAGTGCAAACGTACACGTTTTCGGCCGAAAACGCGTTTTCCGGCGAAAACGCACACCACTGCTCTTTCTGAGAAAAAGCAAGCACGGAGGACGAGAATCGCTTTTGCTCTGCGTAGCGTTCCGGGCAGCGGGTAGAACCAGGCAGAGAATTCCCGGCTAGCAGCTTCCCTGTGGCCGGGAAGTGCAAACGTACACGTTTTCGGCCGAAAACGCGTTTTCCGGCGAAAACGCACACCACGGCTCTTTCTGAGAAAAAGCAAGCACGGAGGACGAGAATCGCTTTTGCCCTGCGTAGCGTTCCGGGCAGCGGGTAGTACCAGGCAGAGAATTCCCGCCTAGCAGCTTCGCTTTGGCCTGGAATTGAAACGTACACGTTTTCGGCCGAAAACATGTTTTCCGGCGAAAAAGCACACCACGGCTCTTTCTGAGAAAAAGCAAGCACGGAGGACGAGAATCGCTTTTGCCCTGCGTAGCGTTCTGAGCAGAGGGTAGAAATAGGCAGCGAATTCCCGGCTAGCAGCTTCCCTGTGGCGGGGAAGTGCAAACATACACGTTTTCGGCCGAAAACGCGTTTTCCGGCGAAAACGCACACCACGGCTCTTTCTGAGAAAAAGCAAGCACGGAGGACGAGAATCGCTTTTGCCCTGCGTAGCGTTCCGGGCAGCGGGTAGAACCAGGCAGAGAATTCCCGGCTAGCAGCTTCCCTGTGGCCGGGAAGTGCAAACGTACACGTTTCCGGCCGAAAACGCGTTTTCCAGCGAAAACGCACACCACGGCTCTTTCTGAGAAAAAGCAAGCACGGAGGACGAGAATCACTTTTGCCCTGCGTAGCGTTCCGGGCAGCGGGTAGAACCAGGCAGAGAATTCCCGGCTAGCAGCTTCCCTGTGGCCGGGAAGTGCAAACGTACACGTTTTCGGCCGAAAATGCGTTTTGCTGCGAAAACGCACACCACGGCTCTTTCTGAGATAAAGCAAGCTCGGAGGACGAGAATCGCTTTTGCCCTGCGTAGCGTTCTGAGTAGCGGGTAGAAATAGGCAGCGAATTGCCGGCTAGCAGCTTCCCTGTGGCCGGGAAGTGCAAACGTACACGTTTCCGGCCGAAAACGCGTTTTCGGAGAAAAAGCACACTAATGGCTCTTTCTGAGAAAAAGCAAGCACGGAGGACGAGAATCGCTTTAGCCCTGCGTAGCGTTCCGGGCAGAGGGTAGAACCAGGCAGATAATTCCCGGCTAGCAGCTTCCCTGTGGCCTGGAATTGCAAACGTACACGTTTTCGGCTGAAAACGCGTTTTCCGGCGAAAACGCACACGACGGCCCTTTCTGAGAAAAAGCAAGCACGGAGGACGAGAATCGCTTTTGCCCTGCGTAGCGTTCTGAGCAGCGGGTAGAACGAGGCAGAGAATTCCCGGCTAGCAGCTTTCCTGTGGCGGGGAAGTGCAAACGTACACGTTTTCGGCCGAAAACGCGTTTTCCGGCGAAAATGCACACCACGGCTCTTTCTGATAAAAAGCAAGCACGGAGGACGAGAATCGCTTTTGCCCTGCGTAGCGTTCCGGGCAGCGGGTAGAACCAGGCAGAGAATTCCCGGCTAGCAGCTTCCCTGTGGCGGGGAAGTGCAAACGTACACGTTTTCGACCGAAAACGCGTTTTCCCGCGAAAACGCACTCCACTGTTCTTTCTGAGAAAAAGCAAGCACGGAGGACGAGAATCGCTTTTGCCCTGCGTAGCGTTACGGACAGCTGGTAGAACCAGGCAGAGAATTCCCGGCTAGCAGCTTCCCTGTGGCGGGGAAGTGCAAACGTACACGTTTTCGGCCGAAAACGCGTTTTACGGCGAAAACTCACACCACGGCTCTTTCTGAGAAAAAGCAAGCACGGAGGACGAGAATCGCTTTTGCCCTGCGTAGCGTTCCGGGCAGCGGGTAGAACCAGGCAGAGAATTCCCGGCTAGCAGCTTCCCTGTGGCCGGGAAGTGCAAACGTACACGTTTTCGGCCGAAAACGCGTTTTCCGGCGAAAACGCACACCACTGCTCTTTCTGAGAAAAAGCAAGCACGGAGGACGAGAATCGCTTTTGCCCTGCGTAGCGTTCCGGGCAGCGGGTAGAACCAGGCAGAGAATTCCCGTCTAGCAGCTTCGCTGTGGCCTGGAATTGAAACGTACACGTTTTCGGACGAAAACATGGTTTCCGGCGAAAACGCACACCACGGCTCTTTCTGAGAAAAAGCAAGCACGGAGGACGAGAATCGCTTTTGCCCTGCGTAGCGTTCTGAGCAGAGGGTAGAAATAGGCAGCGAATTGCCGGCTAGCAGCTTCCCTGTGGCCGGGAAGTGCAAACGTACACGTTTCCGGCCGAAAACGCGTTTTCGGAGAAAAAGCACACCATGGCTCTTTCTGAGAAAAAGCAAGCACGGAGGACGAGAATCGCTTTTGCCCTGCGTAGCGTTCCCGGCAGCGGGTAGAACCAGGCAGAGAATTCCCGGCTAGCAGCTTCCCTGTGGCGGGGAAGTGCAAACGTACACGTTTTCGGCCGAAAATGCGTTTTCCGGCGAAAACGCACACCACGGCTCTTTCTGAGAAAAAGCAAGCACGGAGGACGAGAATCGCTTTTGCCCTGCGTAGCGTTCTGAGCAGCGGGTAGTAATAGGCAGCGAATTGCCGGCTAGCAGCTTCCCTGTGGCCGGGAAGTGCAAACGTACACGTTTTCGGCCGAAAACACGTTTTCCGGCGAAAAAGCACACCAAGGCTCTTTCTGAGAAAAAGCAAGCACGGAGGACGAAAATCGCTTTGCCCTGCGTAGCGTTCCGGGCAGCGGGTAGAACCGGGCAGAGAATTCCCGGCTAGCAGCTTCCCTGTGGCCGGGAAGTGCAAACGTACACGTTTTCGGCCGAAAACGCGTTTTCCGGCGAAAACGCACACCACGGCTCTTTCTGAGAAAAAGCAAGCACGGAGGACGAGAATCGCTTTTGCCCTGTGTAGCGTTCCGGGCAGCGGGTAGAACCAGGCAGAGAATTCCCGGCTAGCAGCTTCCCTGAGGCCGGGAAGTGCAAACGTACACGTTTCCGGCCGAAAACGCGTTTTCCGGCGAAAACGCACACCACGGCTCTTTCTGAGAAAAAGTAAGCACGGAGGACGAGAATCGCTTTTGCCCTGTGTAGCGTTCCGGGCAGCGGGTAGAACCAGGCAGAGAATTCCCGGCTAGCAGCTTCCCTGAGGCCGGGAAGTGCAAACGTACACGTTTTCGGCCGAAAACGCGTTTTCCGGCGAAAACGCACACCACGGCTCTTTCTGAGAAAAAGCAAGCACGGAGGACGAGAATCGCTTTTGCCCTGCGTAGCGTTCTGAGCAGAGGGTAGAAATAGGCAGCGAATTCCCGGCTAGCAGCTTCGCTGTGGCGGGGAAGTGCAAACGTACACGTTTTCGGCCGAAAACGCGTTTTCCGGCGAAAACGCACACCACGGCTCTTTCTGAGAAAAAGCAAGCACGGAGGACGAGAATCGCTTTTGCCCTGCGTAGCGTTCTGAGCAGCGGGTAGAAATAGGCAGCTAATTGCCGGCTAGCAGCTTCCCTGTGGCCGGGAAGTGCAAACGTACACGTTTTCGGCCGAAAACGCGTTTTCCGGCGAAAACGTACACCACGGCTCTTTCTGAGAAAAAGCAAGCACGGAGGACGAGAATCGCTTTTACCCTGCGTAGCGTTTCGGGCAGCGGGTAGAACCAGGCAGAGAATTCCCGGCTAGCAGCTTCCCTGTGGCCGGGAAGTGCAAACGTACACGTTTTCGGCCGAAAACGCGTTTTCCGGCGAAAACGCACACCACGGCTCTTTCTGAGAAAAAGCAAGCACGGAGGACGAGAATCGCTTTTGCCCTGCGTAGCGTTCCGGGCAGCGGGTAGAACCAGGCAGAGAATTCCCGGCTAGCAGCTTCCCTGTGGCCGGGAAGTGCAAACGTAAACGTTTTCGGCCGAAAACGCGTTTTGCGGCGAAAACGCACACCTCGGCTCTTTCTGAGTAAAAGCAAGCACGGAGGACGAGAATCGCTTTTGCCCTGCGTAGCGTTCCGGGCAGCGGGTAGAACCAGGCAGAGAATTCCCGTCTAGCAGCTTCCTGTGGCCGGGAAGTGCAAACGTACACGTTTTCGGCCGAAAACGCGTTTTGCGGCGAAAACGCACACCACGGCTCTTTCTGAGAAAAAGCAAGCAAAGAGGACGAGAATCGCTTTTGCCCTGCGTAGCGTTCCGGGCAGCGGGTAGAACCAGGCAGCGAATACCCGGCTAGCAGCTTCCCTGTGGCCGGGAAGTGCAAACGTACACGTTTTCGGCCGAAAACGCGTTTTCCGGCGAAAACGCACACCACAGCTCTTTCTGAGAAAAAGCAAGCACGGAGGACGAGAATCGCTTTTGCCCTGCGTAGCGTTCCGGGCAGCGGGTAAAACCAGGCAGCGAATTCCCTGCTAGCAGCTTCCCTGTGGCGGGGAAGTGCAAACGTACACGTTTTCGGCCGAAAACGCGTTTTCCGGCGAAAACGCACACCACGGCTCTTTCTGAGAAAAAGCAAGCACGGAGGACGAGAATCGCTTTTGCCCTGCGTAGCGTTCCGGGCAGTGGGTAGAACCAGGCAGAGAATTCCCGGCTAGCAGCTTCCCTGTGGCGGGGAAGTGCAAACGTACACGTTTTCGGCCGAAAACGCGTTTTCCGGCGAAAACGCACACCATGGCTCTTTCTGAGAAAAAGCAAGCACGGAGGACGAGAATCGCTTTTGCCCTGCGTAGCGTTCCGGGCAGCGGGTAGAACCAGGCAGAGAATTCACGTCTAGCAGCTTCCCTGTGGCGGGGAAGTGCAAACGTACACGTTTTCGGCCGGAAACGCGTTTTCCAGCGAAAACGCACACCACGGCTCTTTCTGAGAAAAAGCAAGCACGGAGGACGAGAATCGCTTTTGCCCTGCGTAGCGTTCCGAGCAGCGGGTAGAAATAGGCAGAGAATTCCCGGCTAGCAGCTTCCCTGTGGCGGGGAAGTGGAAACGTACACGTTTTCGGCCGAAAACGCGTTTTCCGGCGAAAACGCACACCACGGCTCTTTCTGAGAAAAAGCAAGCACGGAGGACGAGAATCGCTTTTGCCCTGCGTAGCGTTCCGGGCAGCGGGTAGAACCAGGCAGAGAATTCCCGTCTAGCAGCTTCCCTGTGGCCGGGAAGTGCAAACGTACACGTTTTCGGCCGAAAACGCGTTTTCCGGCGAAAACGCACACCACTGTTCTTTCTGAGAAAAAGCAAGCACGGAGGACGAGAATCGCTTTTGCCCTGCGTAGCGTTCCGGGCAGCGGGTAGAACCAGGCAGAGAATTCCCGGCTAGCAGCTTTCCTGTGGCGGGGAAGTGCAAACGTACACGTTTTCGGCCGAAAACGCGTTTTACGGCGAAAAATCACACCACGGCTCTTTCTGAGAAAAAGCAAGCACGGAGGACGAGAATCGCTTTTGCCCTGCGTAGCGATCCGGGCAGCGGGTAGAACCAGGCAGAGAATTCCCGGCTAGCAGCTTCCCTGTGGCCGGGAAGTGCAAACGTACACGTTTTCGGCCGAAAATGCGTTTTCCGGCGAAAACGCACACCACGGCTCTTTCTGAGAAAAAGCAAGCACGGAGGACGAGATTCGCTTTTGCCCTGCGTAGCGTTCTGAGCAGCGGGTAGAAATAGGCAGCGAATTCCCGGCTAGCAGCTTCCCTGTGGCGGGGAAGTGCAAACGTACACGTTTTCAGCCGAAAACGCGTTTTCCCGCGAAAACGCACTCCACTGTTCTTTCTGAGAAAAAGCAAGCACGGAGGACGAGAATCGCTTTTGCCCTGCGTAGCGTTACGGACAGCTGGTAGAACCAGGCAGAGAATTCCCGGCTAGCAGCTTCCCTGTGGCGGGGAAGTGCAAACGTACACGTTTTCGGCCGAAAACGCGTTTTACGGCGAAAACTCACACCACGGCTCTTTCTGAGAAAAAGCAAGCACGGAGGACGAGAATCGCTTTTGCCCTGCGTAGCGTTCCGGGCAGCGGGTAGAACCAGGCAGAGAATTCCCGGCTAGCAGCTTCCCTGTGGCCGGGAAGTGCAAACGTACACGTTTTCGGCCGAAAACGCGTTTTCCGGCGAAAACGCACACCACTGCTCTTTCTGAGAAAAAGCAAGCACGGAGGACGAGAATCGCTTTTGCCCTGCGTAGCGTTCCGGGCAGCGGGTAGAACCAGGCAGAGAATTCCCGTCTAGCAGCTTCGCTGTGGCCTGGAATTGAAACGTACACGTTTTCGGACGAAAACATGGTTTCCGGCGAAAACGCACACCACGGCTCTTTCTGAGAAAAAGCAAGCACGGAGGACGAGAATCGCTTTTGCCCTGCGTAGCGTTCTGAGCAGAGGGTAGAAATAGGCAGCGAATTGCCGGCTAGCAGCTTCCCTGTGGCCGGGAAGTGCAAACGTACACGTTTCCGGCCGAAAACGCGTTTTCGGAGAAAAAGCACACCATGGCTCTTTCTGAGAAAAAGCAAGCACGGAGGACGAGAATCGCTTTTGCCCTGCGTAGCGTTCCCGGCAGCGGGTAGAACCAGGCAGAGAATTCCCGGCTAGCAGCTTCCCTGTGGCGGGGAAGTGCAAACGTACACGTTTTCGGCCGAAAATGCGTTTTCCGGCGAAAACGCACACCACGGCTCTTTCTGAGAAAAAGCAAGCACGGAGGACGAGAATCGCTTTTGCCCTGCGTAGCGTTCTGAGCAGCGGGTAGAAATAGGCAGCGAATTGCCGGCTAGCAGCTTCCCTGTGGCCGGGAAGTGCAAACGTACACGTTTTCGGCCGAAAACACGTTTTCCGGCGAAAAAGCACACCAAGGCTCTTTCTGAGAAAAAGCAAGCACGGAGGACGAAAATCGCTTTGCCCTGCGTAGCGTTCCGGGCAGCGGGTAGAACCGGGCAGAGAATTCCCGGCTAGCAGCTTCCCTGTGGCCGGGAAGTGCAAACGTACACGTTTTCGGCCGAAAACGCGTTTTCCGGCGAAAACGCACACCACGGCTCTTTCTGAGAAAAAGCAAGCACGGAGGACGAGAATCGCTTTTGCCCTGTGTAGCGTTCCGGGCAGCGGGTAGAACCAGGCAGAGAATTCCCGGCTAGCAGCTTCCCTGAGGCCGGGAAGTGCAAACGTACACGTTTCCGGCCGAAAACGCGTTTTCCGGCGAAAACGCACACCACGGCTCTTTCTGAGAAAAAGTAAGCACGGAGGACGAGAATCGCTTTTGCCCTGTGTAGCGTTCCGGGCAGCGGGTAGAACCAGGCAGAGAATTCCCGGCTAGCAGCTTCCCTGAGGCCGGGAAGTGCAAACGTACACGTTTTCGGCCGAAAACGCGTTTTCCGGCGAAAACGCACACCACGGCTCTTTCTGAGAAAAAGCAAGCACGGAGGACGAGAATCGCTTTTGCCCTGCGTAGCGTTCTGAGCAGAGGGTAGAAATAGGCAGCGAATTCCCGGCTAGCAGCTTCGCTGTGGCGGGGAAGTGCAAACGTACACGTTTTCGGCCGAAAACGCGTTTTCCGGCGAAAACGCACACCACGGCTCTTTCTGAGAAAAAGCAAGCACGGAGGACGAGAATCGCTTTTGCCCTGCGTAGCGTTCTGAGCAGCGGGTAGAAATAGGCAGCTAATTGCCGGCTAGCAGCTTCCCTGTGGCCGGGAAGTGCAAACGTACACGTTTTCGGCCGAAAACGCGTTTTCCGGCGAAAACGTACACCACGGCTCTTTCTGAGAAAAAGCAAGCACGGAGGACGAGAATCGCTTTTACCCTGCGTAGCGTTTCGGGCAGCGGGTAGAACCAGGCAGAGAATTCCCGGCTAGCAGCTTCCCTGTGGCCGGGAAGTGCAAACGTACACGTTTTCGGCCGAAAACGCGTTTTCCGGCGAAAACGCACACCACGGCTCTTTCTGAGAAAAAGCAAGCACGGAGGACGAGAATCGCTTTTGCCCTGCGTAGCGTTCCGGGCAGCGGGTAGAACCAGGCAGAGAATTCCCGGCTAGCAGCTTCCCTGTGGCCGGGAAGTGCAAACGTAAACGTTTTCGGCCGAAAACGCGTTTTGCGGCGAAAACGCACACCTCGGCTCTTTCTGAGTAAAAGCAAGCACGGAGGACGAGAATCGCTTTTGCCCTGCGTAGCGTTCCGGGCAGCGGGTAGAACCAGGCAGAGAATTCCCGTCTAGCAGCTTCCTGTGGCCGGGAAGTGCAAACGTACACGTTTTCGGCCGAAAACGCGTTTTGCGGCGAAAACGCACACCACGGCTCTTTCTGAGAAAAAGCAAGCAAAGAGGACGAGAATCGCTTTTGCCCTGCGTAGCGTTCCGGGCAGCGGGTAGAACCAGGCAGCGAATACCCGGCTAGCAGCTTCCCTGTGGCCGGGAAGTGCAAACGTACACGTTTTCGGCCGAAAACGCGTTTTCCGGCGAAAACGCACACCACAGCTCTTTCTGAGAAAAAGCAAGCACGGAGGACGAGAATCGCTTTTGCCCTGCGTAGCGTTCCGGGCAGCGGGTAAAACCAGGCAGCGAATTCCCTGCTAGCAGCTTCCCTGTGGCGGGGAAGTGCAAACGTACACGTTTTCGGCCGGAAACGCGTTTTCCAGCGAAAACGCACACCACGGCTCTTTCTGAGAAAAAGCAAGCACGGAGGACGAGAATCGCTTTTGCCCTGCGTAGCGTTCCGAGCAGCGGGTAGAAATAGGCAGAGAATTCCCGGCTAGCAGCTTCCCTGTGGCGGGGAAGTGGAAACGTACACGTTTTCGGCCGAAAACGCGTTTTCCGGCGAAAACGCACACCACGGCTCTTTCTGAGAAAAAGCAAGCACGGAGGACGAGAATCGCTTTTGCCCTGCGTAGCGTTCCGGGCAGCGGGTAGAACCAGGCAGAGAATTCCCGTCTAGCAGCTTCCCTGTGGCCGGGAAGTGCAAACGTACACGTTTTCGGCCGAAAACGCGTTTTCCGGCGAAAACGCACACCACTGTTCTTTCTGAGAAAAAGCAAGCACGGAGGACGAGAATCGCTTTTGCCCTGCGTAGCGTTCCGGGCAGCGGGTAGAACCAGGCAGAGAATTCCCGGCTAGCAGCTTTCCTGTGGCGGGGAAGTGCAAACGTACACGTTTTCGGCCGAAAACGCGTTTTACGGCGAAAAATCACACCACGGCTCTTTCTGAGAAAAAGCAAGCACGGAGGACGAGAATCGCTTTTGCCCTGCGTAGCGATCCGGGCAGCGGGTAGAACCAGGCAGAGAATTCCCGGCTAGCAGCTTCCCTGTGGCCGGGAAGTGCAAACGTACACGTTTTCGGCCGAAAATGCGTTTTCCGGCGAAAACGCACACCACGGCTCTTTCTGAGAAAAAGCAAGCACGGAGGACGAGATTCGCTTTTGCCCTGCGTAGCGTTCTGAGCAGCGGGTAGAAATAGGCAGCGAATTCCCGGCTAGCAGCTTCCCTGTGGCCGGGAAGTGCAAACGTACACGTTTTCAGCCGAAAACGCGTTTTCCGGCGAAAAAGCACACCATGGCTCTTTCTGAGAAAAAGCAAGCACGGAGGACGAAAATCGCTTTTGCCCTGCGTAGCGTTCCGGGCAGCGGGTAGAACCAGGCAGAGAATTCCCGGCTAGCAGCTTCCCTGTGGCCGGTAAGTGCAAACGTACACGTTTTCGGCCGAAAACGCGTTTTCCGGCGAAAACGCACACCACGGCTCTTTCTGAGAAAAAGCAAGCATGGAGGACGAGAATCGCTTTTGCCCTGTGTAGCGTTCCGGGCAGCGGGTAGAACCAGGCAGAGAATTCCCGGCTAGCAGCTTCCCTGAGGCCGGGAAGTGCAAACGTACACGTTTTCGGCCGAAAACACGTTTTCCGGCGAAAACGCACACCACGGCTCTTTCTGAGAAAAAGCAAGCACGGAGGACGAGAATCGCTTTTGCCCTGCGTAGCGTTTTGAGCAGAGGGTAGAAATAGGCAGCGAATTCCCGGCTAGCAGCTTCGCTGTGGCGGGGAAGTGCAAACGTACACGTTTTCGGCCGAAAACGCGTTTTCCGGCGAAAACGCACACCACGGCTCTTTCTGAGAAAAATCAAGCACGGAGGACGAGAATCGCTTTTGCCCTGCGTAGCGTTCTGAGCAGCGGGTAGAAATAGGCAGCGAATTGCCGGCTAGCAGGTTCCCTGTGGCCGGGAAGTGCAAACGTACACGTTTTCGGCCGAAAACGCGTTTTCCGGCGAAAACGTACACCACGGCTCTTTCTGAGAAAAAGCAAGCACAGAGGACGAGAATCGCTTTTGCCCTGCGTAGTGTTCCGGGCAGCGGGTAGAACCAGGCAGAGAATTCCCGGCTAGCAGCTTCCCTGTGGCCGGGAAGTGCAAACGTACACGTTTTCGGCCGAAAACGCGTTTTCCGGCGAAAACGCACACCACGGCTCTTTCTGAGAAAAAGCAAGCACGGAGGACGAGATTCGCTTTTGCCCTGCGTAGCGTTCTGAGCAGCGGGTAGAAATAGGCGGCGAATTGCCGGCTAGCAGCTTCCCTGTGGCCGGGAAGTGCAAACGTACACGTTTTCGCCGAAAACGCGTTTTGCGGCGAAAACGCACACCACGGCTCTTTCTGAGATAAAGCAAGCACGGAGGACGAGAATCGCTTTTGCCCTGCGTAGCGTTCCGGGCAGCGGGTAGAACCAGGCAGAGAATTCCCGGCTAGCAGCTTCCCTGTGGCGGGGAAGTGCAAACGTACACGTTTTCGGCCGAAAACGCGTTTTCCGGCGAAAACGCACACCACGGCTCTTTCTGAGAAAAAGCAAGCACGGAGGACGAGAATCGCTTTTGCTCTGCGTAGCGTTCCGGGCAGCGGGTAGAACCAGGCAGAGAATTCCCGGCTAGCAGCTTCCCTGTGGCGGGGAAGTGCAAACGTA
Source organism: Athene noctua (assembly GCF_965140245.1). Classification (NCBI taxonomy): domain Eukaryota; kingdom Metazoa; phylum Chordata; class Aves; order Strigiformes; family Strigidae; genus Athene; species Athene noctua. The sequence goes on along the minus strand of NW_027437650.1, from coordinate 53,302 downwards.
CACGTTTTCGGCCGAAAATGCGTTTTCCGGCGAAAACGCACACCACGGCTCTTTCTGAGAAAAAGCAAGCACGGAGGACGAGATTCGCTTTTGCCCTGCGTAGCGTTCTGAGCAGCGGGTAGAAATAGGCGGCGAATTGCCGGCTAGCAGCTTCCCTGTGGCCGGGAAGTGCAAACGTACACGTTTTAGCCGAAAACGCGTTTTCCGGCGAAAACGCACACCACGGCTCTTTCTGAGAAAAAGTAAGCACGGAGGACGAGAATCGCTTTTGCCCTGCGTAGCGTTCTGAGCAGAGGGTAGAAATAGGCAGCGAATTGCCGGCTAGCAGCTTCCCTGTGGCCGGGAAGTGCAAACGTACACGTTTTCGCCGAAAACGCGTTTTCCGGCGAAAACGCACACCACGGCTCTTTCTGAGAAAAAGTAAGCACGGAGGACGAGAATCGCTTTTGCCCTGCGTAGCGTTCTGAGCAGAGGGTAGAAATAGGCAGAGAATTCCCGGCTAGCAGCTTCCCTGTGGCCGGGAAGTGCAAACGTACACGTTTTCGGCCGAAAACGCGTTTTCCGGCGAAAACGCACACCACGGCTCTTTCTGAGAAAAAGCAAGCACGGAGGACGAGAATCGCTTTTGCTCTGCGTAGCGTTCCGGGCAGCGGGTAGAACCAGGCAGAGAATTCCCGGCTAGCAGCTTCCCTGTGGCCGGGAAGTGCAAACGTACACGTTTTCCCGCGAAAACGCGTTTTCCCGCGAAAACGCACACCACGGCTCTTTCTGAGAAAAAGCAAGCACGGAGGAGGAGAATCGCTTTTGCCCTGCGTAGTGTTCCGGGCAGCGGGTAGAACCAGGCAGAGAATTCCCGGCTAGCAGCTTCCCTGTGGCCGGGAAGTGCAAACGTACACGTTTTCGGCCGAAAACGCGTTTTCCGGCGAAAACGTACACCACGGCTCTTTCTGAGAAAAAGCAAGCACGGAGGACGAGAATCGCTTTTACCCTGCGTAGCATTCCGGGCAGCGGGTAGAACCAGGCAGAGAATTCCCGGCTAGCAGCTTCCCTGTGGCGGGGAAGTGCAAACGTACACGTTTTCAACCGAAAACGCGTTTACCCGCGAAAACGCACACCACGGCTCTTTCTGAGAAAAAGCAAGCACGGAGGACGAGAATCGCTTTTGCCCTGCGTAGCGTTCCGGGCAGCGGGTAGAACCAGGCAGAGAATTCCCTGCTAGCAGCTTCCCTGTGGCGGGGAAGTGCAAACGTACACGTTTTCGGCCGAAAACGCGTTTTCCGGCGAAAACGCACACCACGGCTCTTTCTGAGAAAAAGCAAGCACGGAGGACGAGAATCGCTTTTGCCCTGTGTAGCGTTCCGGGCAGCGGGTAGAACCAGGCAGAGAATTCCCGTCTAGCAGCTTCCCTGTGGCCGGGAAGTGCAAACGTACACGTTTTCGGCCGAAAACGCGTTTTCCGGCGAAAACGCACACCACGGCTCTTTCTGAGAAAAAGCAAGCACGGAGGACGAGAATCGCTTTTGCCCTGCGTAGCGTTCTGAGCAGCGGGTAGAAATAGGCGGCGAATTGCCGGCTAGCAGCTTCCCTGTGGCCGGGAAGTGCAAACGTACACGTTTTCGCCGAAAACGCGTTTTCCGGCGAAAACGCACACCACGGCTCTTTCTGAGAAAAAGCAAGCACGGAGGACGAGAATCGCTTTTGCCCTGCGTAGCGTTCTGAGCAGCGGGTAGAAATAGGCGGCGAATTGCCGGCTAGCAGCTTCCCTGTGGCCGGGAAGTGCAAACGTACACGTTTTCGCCGAAAACGCGTTTTGCGGCGAAAACGCACACCACGGCTCTTTCTGAGATAAAGCAAGCACGGAGGACGAGAATCGCTTTTGCCCTGCGTAGCGTTCCGGGCAGCGGGTAGAACCAGGCAGAGAATTCCCGGCTAGCAGCTTCCCTGTGGCGGGGAAGTGCAAACGTACACGTTTTCGGCCGAAAACGCGTTTTCCGGCGAAAACGCACACCACGGCTCTTTCTGAGAAAAAGCAAGCACGGAGGACGAGAATCGCTTTTGCCCTGCGTAGCGTTCTGAGCAGAGGGTAGAAATAGGCAGCGAATTGCCGGCTAGCAGCTTCCCTGTGGCCGGGAAGTGCAAACGTACACGTTTTCGCCGAAAACGCGTTTTCCGGCGAAAACGCACACCACGGCTCTTTCTGAGAAAAAGTAAGCACGGAGGACGAGAATCGCTTTTGCCCTGCGTAGCGTTCTGAGCAGAGGGTAGAAATAGGCAGAGAATTCCCGGCTAGCAGCTTCCCTGTGGCCGGGAAGTGCAAACGTACACGTTTTCGGCCGAAAACGCGTTTTCCGGCGAAAACGCACACCACGGCTCTTTCTGAGAAAAAGCAAGCACGGAGGACGAGAATCGCTTTTGCTCTGCGTAGCGTTCCGGGCAGCGGGTAGAACCAGGCAGAGAATTCTTGGCTAGCAGCTTCCCTGAGGCCGGGAAGTGCAAACGTACACGTTTTCCCGCGAAAACGCGTTTTCCCGCGAAAACGCACACCACGGCTCTTTCTGAGAAAAAGCAAGCACGGAGGAGGAGAATCGCTTTTGCCCTGCGTAGTGTTCCGGGCAGCGGGTAGAACCAGGCAGAGAATTCCCTGCTAGCAGGTTCCCTGTGGCCGGGAAGTGCAAACGTACACGTTTTCGGCCGAAAACGCGTTTTCCGGCGAAAACGTACACCACGGCTCTTTCTGAGAAAAAGCAAGCACGGAGGACGAGAATCGCTTTTACCCTGCGTAGCATTCCGGGCAGCGGGTAGAACCAGGCAGAGAATTCCCGTCTAGCAGCTTCCCTGAGGCCGGGAAGTGCAAACGTACACGTTTTCAACCGAAAACGCGTTTACCCGCGAAAACGCACACCACGGCTCTTTCTGAGAAAAAGCAAGCACGGAGGACGAGAATCGCTTTTGCCCTGCGTAGCGTTCTGAGCAGCGGGTAGAAATAGGCGGCGAATTGCCGGCTAGCAGCTTCCCTTTGGCCGGGAAGTGCAAACGTACACGTTTTCGCCGAAAACGCGTTTTCCGGCGAAAACGCACACCACGGCTCTTTCTGAGAAAAAGCAAGCACGGAGGACGAGAATCGCTTTTGCCCTGCGTAGCGTTCCGGGCAGCGGGTAGAACCAGGCAGAGAATTCCCGGCTAGCAGCTTCCCTGTGGCCGGGAAGTGCAAACGTACACGTTTTCGGCCGAAAACGCGTTTTCCGGCGAAAACGTACACCACGGCTCTTTCTGAGAAAAAGCAAGCACGGAGGACGAGAATCGCTTTTGCCCTGCGTAGCGTTCCGGGCAGCGGGTAGAGCCAGGCAGAGAATTCCCTGCTAGCAGCTTCCCTGTGGCGGGGAAGTGCAAACGTACACGTTTTCGGCCGAAAACGCGTTTTCCGGCGAAAACGCACACCACGGCTCTTTCTGAGAAAAAGCAAGCACGGAGGACGAGAATCGCTTTTGCCCTGTGTAGCGTTCCGGGCAGCGGGTAGAACCAGGCAGAGAATTCCCGTCTAGCAGCTTCCCTGAGGCCGGGAAGTGCAAACGTACACGTTTTCGGCCGAAAACGCGTTTTCCGGCGAAAACGCACACCACGGCTCTTTCTGAGAAAAAGCAAGCACGGAGGACGAGAATCGCTTTTGCCCTGCGTAGCGTTCTGAGCAGCGTGTAGAAATAGGCAGCGAATTGCCGGCTAGCAGCTTCCCTGTGGCCGGGAAGTGCAAACGTACACGTTTTCGGCCGAAAACGCGTTTTCCGGCGAAAACGCACACCACGGCTCTTTCTGAGAAAAAGCAAGCACGGAGGACGAGAATCGCTTTTGCCCTGCGTAGCGTTCCGGGCAGCGGGTAGAACCAGGCAGAGAATTCCCGGCTAGCAGCTTCCCTGTGGCGGGGAAGTGCAAACGTACACGTTTTCGGCCGAAAACGCGTTTTCCAGCGAAAACGCACACCACGGCTCTTTCTGAGAAAAAGCAAGCACGGAGGACGAGAATCGCTTTTGCTCTGCGTAGCGTTCCGGGCAGCGGGTAGAACTAGGCAGAGAATTCCCGGCTAGCAGCTTCCCTGTGGCCGGGAAGTGCAAACGTACACGTTTTCGGGCGAAAACGCGTTTTCCCGCGAAAATGCACACCACGGCTCTTTCTGAGAAAAAGCAAGCACAGAGGACGAGAATCGCTTTTGCCCTGCGTAGTGTTCCGGGCAGCGGGTAGAACCAGGCAGAGAATTCCCGGCTAGCAGCTTCCCTGTGGCCGGGAAGTGCAAACGTACACGTTTTCGGCCGAAAACGCGTTTTCCGGCGAAAACGCACACCACGGCTCTTTCTGAGAAAAAGCAAGCACGGAGGACGAGATTCGCTTTTGCCCTGCGTAGCGTTCTGAGCAGCGGGTAGAAATAGGCGGCGAATTGCCGGCTAGCAGCTTCCCTGTGGCCGGGAAGTGCAAACGTACACGTTTTCGGCCGAAAACGCGTTTTGCGGCGAAAACGCACACCACGGCTCTTTCTGAGATAAAGCAAGCACGGAGGACGAGAATCGCTTTTGCCCTGCGTAGCGTTCCGGGCAGCGGGTAGAACCAGGCAGAGAATTCCCGGCTAGCAGCTTCCCTGTGGCGGGGAAGTGCAAACGTACACGTTTTCGGCCGAAAACGCGTTTTCCGGCGAAAACGCACACCACGGCTCTTTCTGAGAAAAAGCAAGCACGGAGGACGAGAATCGCTTTTGCTCTGCGTAGCGTTACGGGCAGCGGGTAGAACCAGGCAGAGAATTCCCGGCTAGCAGCTTCCCTGTGGCGGGGAAGTGCAAACGTACACGTTTTCGGGCGAAAACGCGTTTTCCGGCGAAAACGCACACCACGGCTCTTTCTGAGAAAAAGCAAGCACAGAGGACGAGAATCGCTTTTGCCCTGCGTAGCGTTCTGAGCAGAGGGTAGAAATAGGCAGCGAATTGCCGGCTAGCAGCTTCCCTGTGGCCGGGAAGTGCAAACGTACACGTTTTCGCCGAAAACGCTTTTTCCGGCGAAAACGCACACCACGGCTCTTTCTGAGAAAAAGTAAGCACGGAGGACGAGAATCGCTTTTGCCCTGCGTAGCGTTCTGAGCAGAGGGTAGAAATAGGCAGCGAATTGCCGGCTAGCAGCTTCCCTGTGGCCGGGAAGTGCAAACGTACACGTTTTCGCCGAAAACGCGTTTTCCGGCGAAAACGCACACCACGGCTCTTTCTGAGAAAAAGCAAGCACGGAGGACGAGAATCGCTTTTGCCCTGCGTAGCGTTCCGGGCAGCGGGTAGAACCAGGCAGAGAATTCCCGGCTAGCAGCTTCCCTGTGGCGGGGAAGTGCAAACGTACACGTTTTCGGCCGAAAACGCGTTTTCCAGCGAAAACGCACACCACGGCTCTTTCTGAGAAAAAGCAAGCACGGAGGACGAGAATCGCTTATGCTCTGCGTAGCGTTCCGGGCAGCGGGTAGAACTAGGCAGAGAATTCCCGGCTAGCAGCTTCCCTGTGGCCGGGAAGTGCAAACGTACACGTTTTCGGGCGAAAACGCGTTTTCCCGCGAAAATGCACACCACGGCTCTTTCTGAGAAAAAGCAAGCACAGAGGACGAGAATCGCTTTTGCCCTGCGTAGTGTTCCGGGCAGCGGGTAGAACCAGGCAGAGAATTCCCGGCTAGCAGCTTCCCTGTGGCCGGGAAGTGCAAACGTACACGTTTTCGGCCGAAAACGCGTTTTCCGGCGAAAACGCACACCACGGCTCTTTCTGAGAAAAAGCAAGCACGGAGGACGAGATTCGCTTTTGCCCTGCGTAGCGTTCTGAGCAGCGGGTAGAAATAGGCGGCGAATTGCCGGCTAGCAGCTTCCCTGTGGCCGGGAAGTGCAAACGTACACGTTTTCGGCCGAAAACGCGTTTTGCGGCGAAAACGCACACCACGGCTCTTTCTGAGATAAAGCAAGCACGGAGGACGAGAATCGCTTTTGCCCTGCGTAGCGTTCCGGGCAGCGGGTAGAACCAGGCAGAGAATTCCCGGCTAGCAGCTTCCCTGTGGCGGGGAAGTGCAAACGTACACGTTTTCGGCCGAAAACGCGTTTTCCGGCGAAAACGCACACCACGGCTCTTTCTGAGAAAAAGCAAGCACGGAGGACGAGAATCGCTTTTGCTCTGCGTAGCGTTCCGGGCAGCGGGTAGAACCAGGCAGAGAATTCCCGGCTAGCAGCTTCCCTGTGGCGGGGAAGTGCAAACGTACACGTTTTCGGGCGAAAACGCGTTTTCCGGCGAAAACGCACACCACGGCTCTTTCTGAGAAAAAGCAAGCACAGAGGACGAGAATCGCTTTTGCCCTGCGTAGCGTTCTGAGCAGAGGGTAGAAATAGGCAGCGAATTGCCGGCTAGCAGCTTCCCTGTGGCCGGGAAGTGCAAACGTACACGTTTTCGCCGAAAACGCTTTTTCCGGCGAAAACGCACACCACGGCTCTTTCTGAGAAAAAGTAAGCACGGAGGACGAGAATCGCTTTTGCCCTGCGTAGCGTTCTGAGCAGAGGGTAGAAATAGGCAGCGAATTGCCGGCTAGCAGCTTCCCTGTGGCCGGGAAGTGCAAACGTACACGTTTTCGCCGAAAACGCGTTTTCCGGCGAAAACGCACACCACGGCTCTTTCTGAGAAAAAGTAAGAACGGAGGACGAGAATCGCTTTTGCCCTGCGTAGCGTTCTGAGCAGAGGGTAGAAATAGGCAGCTAATTGCCGGCTAGCAGCTTCCCTGTGGCCGGGAAGTGCAAACGTACACGTTTTCGGCCGAAAACGCTTTTTCCGGCGAAAACGCACACCACGGCTCTTTCTGAGAAAAAGCAAGCACGGAGGACGAGAATCGATTTTGCTCTGCGTAGCGTTCCGGGCAGCGGGTAGAACCAGGCAGAGAATTCCCGGCTAGCAGCTTCCCTGTGGCGGGGAAGTGCAAACGTACACGTTTTCGGCCGAAAACGCGTTTTCCGGCGAAAACGCACACCACGGCTCTTTCTGAGAAAAAGCAAGCACGGAGGACGAGATTCGCTTTTGCCCTGCGTAGCGTTCTGAGCAGCGGGTAGAACCAGGCAGAGAATTCCCGGCTAGCAGCTTCCCTGTGGCCGGGAAGTGCAAACGTACACGTTTTCGGCCGAAAACGCGTTTTCCGGCGAAAACGCACACCACGGCTCTTTCTGAGAAAAAGCAAGCACGGAGGACGAGATTCGCTTTTGCCCTGCGTAGCGTTCTGAGCAGCGGGTAGAAATAGGCGGCGAATTGCCGGCTAGCAGCTTCCCTGTGGCCGGGAAGTGCAAACGTACACGTTTTCGGCCGAAAACGCGTTTTGCGGCGAAAACGCACACCACGGCTCTTTCTGAGATAAAGCAAGCACGGAGGACGAGAATCGCTTTTGCCCTGCGTAGCGTTCCGGGCAGCGGGTAGAACCAGGCAGAGAATTCCCGGCTAGCAGCTTCCCTGTGGCGGGGAAGTGCAAACGTACACGTTTTCGGCCGAAAACGCGTTTTCCGGCGAAAACGCACACCACGGCTCTTTCTGAGAAAAAGCAAGCACGGAGGACGAGAATCGCTTTTGCTCTGCGTAGCGTTCCGGGCAGCGGGTAGAACCAGGCAGAGAATTCCCGGCTAGCAGCTTCCCTGTGGCGGGGAAGTGCAAACATACACGTTTTCGGGCGAAAACGCGTTTTCCCGCGAAAACGCACACCACGGCTCTTTCTGAGAAAAAGCAAGCACAGAGGACGAGAATCGCTTTTGCCCTGCGTAGCGTTCTGAGCAGAGGGTAGAAATAGGCAGCGAATTGCCGGCTAGCAGCTTCCCTGTGGCCGGGAAGTGCAAACGTACACGTTTTCGCCGAAAACGCTTTTTCCGGCGAAAACGCACACCACGGCTCTTTCTGAGAAAAAGCAAGCACGGAGGACGAGAATCGCTTTTGCCCTGCGTAGCGTTCTGAGCAGAGGGTAGAAATAGGCAGCGAATTGCCGGCTAGCAGCTTCCCTGTGGCCGGGAAGTGCAAACGTACACGTTTTCGCCGAAAACGCGTTTTCCGGCGAAAACGCACACCACGGCTCTTTCTGAGAAAAAGTAAGAACGGAGGACGAGAATCGCTTTTGCCCTGCGTAGCGTTCTGAGCAGAGGGTAGAAATAGGCAGCTAATTGCCGGCTAGCAGCTTCCCTGTGGCCGGGAAGTGCAAACGTACACGTTTTCGGCCGAAAACGCTTTTTCCGGCGAAAAAGCACACCACGGCTCTTTCTGAGAAAAAGCAAGCACGGAGGACGAGAATCGCTTTTGCTCTGCGTAGCGTTCCGGGCAGCGGGTAGAACCAGGCAGAGAATTCCCGGCTAGCAGCTTCCCTGTGGCGGGGAAGTGCAAACGTACACGTTTTCGGGCGAAAACGCGTTTTCCCGCGAAAACGCACACCACGGCTCTTTCTGAGAAAAAGCAAGCACGGAGGAGGAGAATCGCTTTTGCCCTGCGTAGTGTTCCGGGCAGCGGGTAGAACCAGGCAGAGAATTCCCGGCTAGCAGCTTCCCTGTGGCCGGGAAGTGCAAACGTACACGTTTTCGGCCGAAAACGCGTTTTCCGGCGAAAACGCACACCACGGCTCTTTCTGAGAAAAAGCAAGCACGGAGGACGAGAATCGCTTTTACCCTGCGTAGCATTCCGGGCAGCGGGTAGAACCAGGCAGAGAATTCCCGGCTAGCAGCTTCCCTGTGGCCGGGAAGTGCAAACGTACACGTTTTCGGCCGAAAACGCGTTTACCCGCGAAAACGCACACCACGGCTCTTTCTGAGAAAAAGCAACCACGGAGGACGAGAATCGCTTTTGCCCTGCGTAGCGTTCCGGGCAGCGGGTAGAACCAGGCAGAGAATTCCCTGCTAGCAGCTTCCCTGTGGCGGGGAAGTGCAAACGTACACGTTTTCGGCCGAAAACGCGTTTTGCTGCGAAAACGCACACCACGGCTCTTTCTGAGAAAAAGCAAGCACGGAGGACGAGAATCGCTTTTGCCCTGCTTAGCGTTCTGAGCAGCGGGTAGAAATAGGCAGCGAATTGCCGGCTAGCAGCTTCCCTGTGGCCGGGAAGTGCAAACGTACACGTTTCCGGCCGAAAACGCGTTTTCGGAGAAAAAGCACACCATGGCTCTTTCTGAGAAAAAGCAAGCACGGAGGATGAGAATCGCTTTTGCCCTGCGTAGCGTTCCGGGCAGCGGGTAGAACCAGGCAGAGAATTCCCGGCTAGCAGCTTCCCTGTGGCCTGGAATTGCAAACGTACACGTTTTCGGCCGAAAACACGTTTTCCGGCGAAAACGCACACCACGGCTCTTTCTGAGAAAAAGCAAGCACGGAGGACGAGAATCGCTTTTGCCCTGCGTAGCGTTCCGGGCAGCGGGTAGAACCAGGCAGAGAATTCCCGTCTAGCAGCTTCCCTGTGGCCGGGAAGTGCAAACGTAAATATTTTCGGCCGAAAACGCATTTTCCGGCGAAAATGCACACCACGGCTCTTTCTGAGAAAAAGCAAGCACGGAGGACGAGAATCGCTTTTGCTCTGCGTAGCGTTCCGGGCAGCGGGTAGAACCAGGCAGAGAATTCCCGGCTAGCAGCTTCCCTGTGGCCGGGAAGTGCAAACGTACACGTTTTCGGCCGAAAACGCGTTTTCCGGCGAAAACGCACACCACTGCTCTTTCTGAGAAAAAGCAAGCACGGAGGACGAGAATCGCTTTTGCTCTGCGTAGCGTTCCGGGCAGCGGGTAGAACCAGGCAGAGAATTCCCGGCTAGCAGCTTCCCTGTGGCCGGGAAGTGCAAACGTACACGTTTTCGGCCGAAAACGCGTTTTCCGGCGAAAACGCACACCACGGCTCTTTCTGAGAAAAAGCAAGCACGGAGGATGAGAATCGCTTTTGCCCTGCGTAGCGTTCCGGGCAGCGGGTAGAACCAGGCAGAGAATTCCCGCCTAGCAGCTTCGCTGTGGCCTGGAATTGAAACGTACACGTTTTCGGCCGAAAACATGTTTTCCGGCGAAAACGCACACCACGGCTCTTTCTGAGAAAAAGCAAGCACGGAGGACGAGAATCGCTTTTGCCCTGCGTAGCGTTCTGAGCAGAGGGTAGAAATAGGCAGCGAATTCCCGGCTAGCAGCTTCCCTGTGGCGGGGAAGTGCAAACATACACGTTTTCGGCCGAAAACGCGTTTTCCAGCGAAAACGCACACCACGGCTCTTTCTGAGAAAAAGCAAGCACGGAGGACGAGAATCGCTTTTGCCCTGCGTAGCGTTCCGGGCAGCGGGTAGAACCAGGCAGAGAATTCCCGGCTAGCAGCTTCCCTGTGGCCGGGAAGTGCAAACGTACACGTTTCCGGCCGAAAACGCGTTTTCCAGCGAAAACGCACACCACGGCTCTTTCTGAGAAAAAGCAAGCACGGAGGACGAGAATCACTTTTGCCCTGCGTAGCGTTCCGGGCAGCGGGTAGAACCAGGCAGAGAATTCCCGGCTAGCAGCTTCCCTGTGGCCGGGAAGTGCAAACGTACACGTTTTCGGCCGAAAAGGCGTTTTGCTGCGAAAACGCACACCACGGCTCTTTCTGAGAAAAAGCAAGCACGGAGGACGAGAATCGCTTTTGCCCTGCGTAGCGTTCTGAGTAGCGGGTAGAAATAGGCAGCGAATTGCCGGCTAGCAGCTTCCCTGTGGCCGGGAAGTGCAAACGTACACGTTTCTGGCCGAAAACGCGTTTTCGGAGAAAAAGCACACTAATGGCTCTTTCTGAGAAAAAGCAAGCACGGAGGACGAGAATCGCTTTAGCCCTGCGTAGCGTTCCGGGCAGAGGGTAGAACCAGGCAGATAATTCCCGGCTAGCAGCTTCCCTGTGGCCTGGAATTGCAAACGTACACGTTTTCGGCCGAAAACACGTTTTCCGGCGAAAACGCACACCACGGCTCTTTCTGAGAAAAAGCAAGCACGGAGGACGAGAATCGCTTTTGCCCTGCGTAGCGTTCCGGGCAGCGGGTAGAACCAGGCAGCGAATTGCCGGCTAGCAGCTTCCCTGAGGCGGGGAAGTGCAAACGTACACGTTTTCGGCCGAAAACGCGTTTTCCGGCGAAAACGCACACCACGGCTCTTTCTGAGAAAAAGCAAGCACGGAGGAGGAGAATCGCTTTTGCCCTGCGTAGTGTTCCGGGCAGCGGGTAGAACCAGGCAGAGAATTCCCGGCTAGCAGCTTCCCTGTGGTGGGGAAGTGCAAACGTACACGTTTTCGGCCGAAAACGCGTTTTCCAGCGAAAACGCACACCACGGCTCTTTCTGAGAAAAAGCAAGCACGGAGGACGAGAATCGCTTTTGCTCTGCGTAGCGTTCCGAGCAGCGGGTAGAAATAGGCAGCGAATTGCCGGCTAGCAGCTTCCCTGTGGCCGGGAAGTGCAAACGTACACGTTTTCGGCCGAAAACGCGTTTTCCGGCGAAAACGCACACCACGGCTCTTTCTGAGAAAAAGCAAGCACGGAGGACGAGAATCGCTTTTGCTCTGCGTAGTGTTCCGGGCAGCTGGTAGAACCAGGCAGAGAATTCCCGGCTAGCAGCTTCCCTGTGGCGGGGAAGTGCAAACGTACACGTTTTCGGGCGAAAACGCGTTTTCCCGCGAAAACGCATACCACGGCTCTTTCTGAGAAAAAGCAAGCACGGAGGACGAGAACCGCTTTTGCCCTGCGTAGCGTTCCGGGCAGCGGGTAGAACCAGGCAGAGAATTCCCGGCTAGCAGCTTCCCTGTGGCCGGGAAGTGCAAACGTACACGTTTTCGGCCGAAAACGCGTTTTCCCGCGAAAAAGCACACCACGGCTCTTTCTGAGAAAAAGCAAGCACGGAGGACGAGAATCGCTTTTACCCTGCGTAGCATTCCGGGCAGCGGGTAGAACCAGGCAGAGAATTCCCGGCTAGCAGCTTCCCTGTGGCGGGGAAGTGCAAACGTACACGTTTTCGGCCGAAAACGCGTTTACCCGTGAAAACGCACACCACGGCTCTTTCTGAGAAAAAGCAAGCACGGAGGACGAGAATCGCTTTTGCCCTGCGTAGCGTTCCGGGCAGCGGGTAGAACCAGGCAGAGAATTCCCTGCTAGCAGCTTCCCTGTGGCGGGGAAGTGCAAACGTACACGTTTTCGGCCGAAAACGCGTTTTGCTGCGAAAACGCACACCACGGCTCTTTCTGAGATAAAGCAAGCACGGAGGACGAGAATCGCTTTTGCCCTGCTTAGCGTTCTGAGCAGCGGGTAGAAATAGGCAGCGAATTGCCGGCTAGCAGCTTCCCTGTGGCCGGGAAGTGCAAACGTACACGTTTCCGGCCGAAAACGCGTTTTCGGAGAAAAAGCACACCATGGCTCTTTCTGAGAAAAAGCAAGCACGGAGGACGAGAATCGCTTTTGCCCTGCGTAGCGTTCCGGGCAGCGGGTAGAACCAGGCAGAGAATTCCCGGCTAGCAGCTTCCCTGTGGCCTGGAATTGCAAACGTACACGTTTTCGGCCGAAAACACGTTTTCCGGCGAAAACGCACACCACGGCTCTTTCTGAGAAAAAGCAAGCACGGAGGACGAGAATCGCTTTTGCCCTGCGTAGCGTTCCGGGCAGCGGGTAGAACCAGGCAGAGAATTCCCGGCTAGCAGCTTCCCTGTGGCCGGGAAGTGCAAACGTACACGTTTTCGGCAGAAAACGCGTTTTCTGGCGAAAACGCACACCACTGCTCTTTCTGAGAAAAAGCAAGCACGGAGGACGAGAATCGCTTTTGCTCTGCGTAGCGTTCCGGGCAGCGGGTAGAACCAGGCAGAGAATTCCCGGCTAGCAGCTTCCCTGTGGCCGGGAAGTGCAAACGTACACGTTTTCGGCCGAAAACGCGTTTTCCGGCGAAAACGCACACCACGGCTCTTTCTGAGAAAAAGCAAGCACGGAGGACGAGAATCGCTTTTGCCCTGCGTAGCGTTCCGGGCAGCGGGTAGAACCAGGCAGAGAATTCCCGCCTAGCAGCTTCGCTGTGGCCTGGAATTGAAACGTACACGTTTTCGGCCGAAAACATGTTTTCCGGCGAAAACGCACACCACGGCTCTTTCTGAGAAAAAGCAAGCACGGAGGACGAGAATCGCTTTTGCCCTGCGTAGCGTTCTGAGCAGAGGGTAGAAATAGGCAGCGAATTCCCGGCTAGCAGCTTCCCTGTGGCGGGGAAGTGCAAACATACACGTTTTCGGCCGAAAACGCGTTTTCCGGCGAAAACGCACACCACGGCTCTTTCTGAGAAAAAGCAAGCACGGAGGACGAGAATCGCTTTTGCCCTGCGTAGCGTTCCGGGCAGCGGGTAGAACCAGGCAGAGAATTCCCGGCTAGCAGCTTCCCTGTGGCCGGGAAGTGCAAACGTACACGTTTCCGGCCGAAAACGCGTTTTCCAGCGAAAACGCACACCACGGCTCTTTCTGAGAAAAAGCAAGCACGGAGGACGAGAATCACTTTTGCCCTGCGTAGCGTTCCGGGCAGCGGGTAGAACCAGGCAGAGAATTCCCGGCTAGCAGCTTCCCTGTGGCCGGGAAGTGCAAACGTACACGTTTTCGGCCGAAAATGCGTTTTGCTGCGAAAACGCACACCACGGCTCTTTCTGAGATAAAGCAAGCTCGGAGGACGAGAATCGCTTTTGCCCTGCGTAGCGTTCTGAGTAGCGGGTAGAAATAGGCAGCGAATTGCCGGCTAGCAGCTTCCCTGTGGCCGGGAAGTGCAAACGTACACGTTTCCGGCCGAAAACGCGTTTTCGGAGAAAAAGCACACTAATGGCTCTTTCTGAGAAAAAGCAAGCACGGAGGACGAGAATCGCTTTAGCCCTGCGTAGCGTTCCGGGCAGAGGGTAGAACCAGGCAGATAATTCCCGGCTAGCAGCTTCCCTGTGGCCTGGAATTGCAAACGTACACGTTTTCGGCCGAAAACACGTTTTCCGGCGAAAACGCACACCACGGCTCTTTCTGAGAAAAAGCAAGCACGGAGGACGAGAATCGCTTTTGCCCTGCGTAGCGTTCCGGGCAGCGGGTAGAACCAGGCAGCGAATTGCCGGCTAGCAGCTTCCCTGAGGCGGGGAAGTGCAAACGTACACGTTTTCGGCCGAAAACGCGTTTTCCGGCGAAAACGCACACCACGGCTCTTTCTGAGAAAAAGCAAGCACGGAGGAGGAGAATCGCTTTTGCCCTGCGTAGTGTTCCGGGCAGCGGGTAGAACCAGGCAGAGAATTCCCGGCTAGCAGCTTCCCTGTGGTGGGGAAGTGCAAACGTACACGTTTTCGGCCGAAAACGCGTTTTCCAGCGAAAACGCACACCACGGCTCTTTCTGAGAAAAAGCAAGCATGGAGGACGAGAATCGCTTTTGCTCTGCGTAGCGTTCCGAGCAGCGGGTAGAAATAGGCAGCGAATTGCCGGCTAGCAGCTTCCCTGTGGCCGGGAAGTGCAAACGTACACGTTTTCGGCCGAAAACGCGTTTTCCGGCGAAAACGCACACCACGGCTCTTTCTGAGAAAAAGCAAGCACGGAGGACGAGAATCGCTTTTGCTCTGCGTAGCGTTCCGGGCAGCTGGTAGAACCAGGCAGAGAATTCCCGGCTAGCAGCTTCCCTGTGGCGGGGAAGTGCAAACGTACACGTTTTCGGGCGAAAACGCGTTTTCCCGCGAAAACGCATACCACGGCTCTTTCTGAGAAAAAGCAAGCACGGAGGACGATAATCGCTTTTGCCCTGCGTAGCGTTCCGGGCAGCTGGTAGAACCATGCAGAGAATTCCCGGCTAGCAGCTTCCCTGTGGCCGGGAAGTGCAAACGTACACGTTTTCGGCCTAAAACGCATTTTCCGGCGAAAACGCACACCACGGCTCTTTCTGAGAAAAAGCAAGCACGGAGGACGAGAATCGCTTTTGCCCTGCGTAGCGTTCCGGGCAGCGGGTAGAACCAGGCAGAGAATTCCCGGCTAGCAGCTTCCCTGTGGCCTGGAATTGCAAACGTACACGTTTTCGGCCGAAAACACGTTTTCCCGCGAAAACGCACACCACGGCTCTTTCTGAGAAAAAGCAAGCACGGAGGACGAGAATCGCTTTTGCCCTGCGTAGCGTTCCGGGCAGCGGGTAGAACCAGGCAGAGAATTCCCGTCTAGCAGCTTCCCTGTGGCCGGGAAGTGCAAACGTAAATATTTTCGGCCGAAAACGCATTTTCCGGCGAAAATGCACACCACGGCTCTTTCTGAGAAAAAGCAAGCACGGAGGACGAGAATCGCTTTTGCTCTGCGTAGCGTTCCGGGCAGCGGGTAGAACCAGGCAGAGAATTCCCGGCTAGCAGCTTCCCTGTGGCCGGGAAGTGCAAACGTACACGTTTTCGGCCGAAAACGCGTTTTCCGGCGAAAACGCACACCACGGCTCTTTCTGAGAAAAAGCAAGCACGGAGGACGAGAATCGCTTTTGCCCTGCGTAGCGTTCCGGGCAGCGGGTAGAACCAGGCAGAGAATTCCCGTCTAGCAGCTTCGCTGTGGCCTGGAATTGAAACGTACACGTTTTCGGCCGAAAACATGTTTTCCGGCGAAAACGCACACCACGGCTCTTTCTGAGAAAAAGCAAGCACGGAGGACGAGAATCGCTTTTGCCCTGCGTAGCGTTCTGAGCAGAGGGTAGAAATAGGCAGCGAATTCCCGGCTAGCAGCTTCCCTGTGGCGGGGAAGTGCAAACGTACACGTTTTCGGCCGAAAACGCGTTTCCTGGCGAAAACGCACACCACGGCTCTTTCTGAGAAAAAGCAAGCACGGAGGACGAGAATCGCTTTTGCCCTGCGTAGCGTTCCGGGCAGCGGGTAGAACCAGGCAGAGAATTCCCGGCTAGCAGCTTCCCTGTGGCGGGGAAGTGCAAACGTACACGTTTTCGGCCGAAAACGCGTTTCCTGGCGAAAACGCACACCACGGCTCTTTCTGAGAAAAAGCAAGCACGTAGGACGAGAATCGCTTTTGCCCTGCGTAGTGTTCCGGGCAGCGGGTAGAACCAGGCAGAGAATTCCCGGCTAGCAGCTTCCCTGTGGCCGGGAAGTGCAAACGTACACGTTTTCGGCCGAAAACTCGTTTTCCGGCGAAAACGCACACCACGGCTCTTACTGAGAAAAAGCAAGCACGGAGGACGAGAATCGCTTTTGCCCTGCGTAGCGTTCCGGGCAGCGGGTAGAACCAGGCAGAGAATTCCCGGCTAGCAGCTTCCCTGTGGCGGGGAAGTGCAAACGTACACGTTTTCGGCCGAAAACGCGTTTACCGGCGAAAACGCACACCACGGCTCTTTCTGAGAAAAAGCAAGCACGGAGGACGAGAATCGCTTTTGCCCTGCGTAGCGTTCCGGGCAGCGGGTAGAACCAGGCAGAGAATTCCCGGCTAGCAGCTTCCCTGTGGCGGGGAAGTGCAAACGTACACGTTTTCGGCCGAAAACGCGTTTTCCGGCGAAAACGCACACCACGCTCTTTCTGAGAAAAAGCAAGCACGGAGGACGAGAATCGCTTTTCCCTGCGAAGCGTTCCGGGCAGCGGGTAGAACCAGGCAGAGAATTCCCGGCTAGCAGCTTCCCTGTGGCCGGGAAGTGCAAACGTACACGTTTTCGGCCGAAAACGCGTTTTCCGGCGAAAACGCACACCACGGCTCTTTCTGAGAAAAAGCAAGCACGGAGGACGAGAATCGCTTTTGCCCTGCGTAGCGTTCCGGGCAGCGGGTAGAAATAGGCAGCGAATTCCCGGCTAGCAGCTTCCCTGTGGCCGGGAAGTGCAAACGTACACGTTTTCGGCCGAAAACGCGTTTTCCGGCGAAAACGCACACCACGGCTCTTTCTGAGAAAAAGCAAGCACGGAGGACGAGAATCGCTTTTGCCCTGCGTAGCGTTCCGGGCAGCGGGTAGAACCAGGCAGAGAATTCCCGGCTAGCAGCTTCCCTGTGGCCGGGAATTGCAAACGTAAATATTTTCGGCCGAAAACGCATTTTCCGGCGAAAATGCACACCACGGCTCTTTCTGAGAAAAAGCAAGCACGGAGGACGAGAATCGCTTTTGCCCTGCGTAGCGTTCCGGGCAGCGGGTAGAACCAGGCAGAGAATTCCCGGCTAGCAGCTTCCCTGTGGCCGGGAAGTACAAAGGTACACGTTTTCGGTAGAAAACGCGTTTTCCAGTGAAAAAGCACACCATGGCTCTTTCTGAGAAAAAGCAAGCATGGAGGACGAGAATCGCTTTTGCCCTGCGTAGCGTTCCGGGCAGCGGGTAGAACCAGGCAGAGAATTCCCGGCTAGCAGCTTCCCTGTGGCCGGGAAGTGCAAACGTACACGTTTTCGGCCGAAAACGCGTTTTGCTGCGAAAACGCACACCACGGCTCTTTCTGAGATAAAGCAAGCACGGAGGACGAGAATCGCTTTTGTCCTGCGTAGCGTTCTGAGCAGCGGGTAGAAATAGGCAGCGAATTGCCGGCTAGCAGCTTCCCTGTGGCCGGGAAGTGCAAACGTACACGTTTTCGGCCGAAAACGCGTTTACCGGCGAAAACGCACACCACGGCTCTTTCTGAGAAAAAGCAAGCACGGAGGACGAGAACCGCTTTTGCCCTGCGTAGCGTTCCTGGCAGCGGGTAGAACCAGGCAGAGAATTCCCGGCTAGCAGCTTCCCTGTGGCGGGGAAGTGCAAACGTACACGTTTTCGGCCGAAAACGCGTTTTCCGGCGAAAACGCACACCACGGCTCTTTCTGAGAAAAAGCAAGCACGGAGGACGAGAATCGCTTTTCCCCTGCGTAGCGTTCCGGGCAGCGGGTAGAACCAGGCAGAGAATTCCCGGCTAGCAGCTTCCCTGTGGCCCGGAAGTGCAAACGTACACGTTTTCGCCGAAAACACGTTTTCCGGCGAAAACGCACACCACGGCTCTTTCTGAGAAAAAGCAAGCACGGAGGACGAGAATCGCTTTTGCCCTGCGTAGCGTTCCGGGCAGCGGGTAGAACCAGGCAGAGAATTCCCGGCTAGCTGCTTCCCTGTGGCCGGGAAGTGCAAACGTACACGTTTTCGGCCGAAAACGCGTTTACCGGCGAAAACGCACACCACGGCTCTTTCTGAGAAAAAGCAAGCACGGAGGACGAGAATCGCTTTTGCCCTGCGTAGCGTTCCGGGCAGCGGGTAGAACCAGGCAGAGAATTCCCGGCTAGCAGCTTCCCTGTGGCCTGGAAGTGCAAACGTACACGTTTTCGGCCGAAAACGCGTTTTCCCGCGAAAACGCACACCACGGCTCTTTCTGAGAAGAAGCAAGCACGGAGGACGAGAATCGCTTTTCCCTGCGTAGCGTTCCGGGCAGCGGTTAGAACCAGGCAGAGAATTCCTGGCTAGCAGCTTCCCTGTGGCGGGGAAATGCAAACGTACACGTTTTCGGCTGAAAACGCGTTTTGCGGCGAAAACGCACACCACGGCTCTTTCTGAGAAAAAGCAAGCACGGAGGACGAGAATCGCTTTTGCCCTGCGTAGCGTTCTGAGCAGCGGGTAGAAATAGGCAGCGAATTGCCGGCTAGCAGCTTCCCTGTGGCCGGGAAGTGCAAACGTACACGTTTTCGGCCGAAAACGCGTTTTCCGGCGAAAAAGCACACCATGGCTCTTTCTGAGAAAAAGCAAGCACGGAGGACGAGAATCGCTTTTGCCCTGCGTAGCGTTCCTGGCAGCGGGTAGAACCAGGCAGAGAATTCCCGTCTAGCAGCTTCCCTGTGGCGGGGAAGTGCAAACGTACACGTTTTCGGCCGAAAACGCGTTTTCCGGCGAAAACGCACACCACGGCTCTTTCTGAGAAAAAGCAAGCACGGAGGACGAGAATCGCTTTTGCCCTGCGTAGCGTTCCGGGCAGCGGGTAGAACCAGGCAGAGAATTCCCGTCTAGCAGCTTCCCTGTGGCGGGGAAGTGCAAACGTACACGTTTTCGGCCGAAAACGCGTTTTCCGGCGAAAACGCACACCACGGCTCTTTCTGAGAAAAAGCAAGCACGGAGGACGAGAATCGCTTTTGCCCTGCGTAGCGCTCCGGGCAGCGGGTAGAACCAGGGAGAGAATTCCCGGCTAGCAGCTTCCCTGTGGCGGGGAAGTGCAAACGTACACGTTTTCGGCCGAAAACGCGTTTCCTGGCGAAAACGCACACCACGGCTCTTTCTGAGAAAAAGCAAGCACGTAGGACGAGAATCGCTTTTGCCCTGCGTAGTGTTCCGGGCAGCGGGTAGAACCAGGCAGAGAATTCCCGGCTAGCAGCTTCCCTGTGGCCGGGAAGTGCAAACGTACACGTTTTCGGCCGAAAACGCGTTTTAGGCGAAAACGCACACCACGGCTCTTTCTGAGAAAAAGCAAGCACGGAGGACGAGAATCGCTTTTGCCCTGAGTAGCGTTCCGGGCAGCGGGTAGAACCAGGCAGAGAATTCCCGGCTAGCAGCTTCCCTGTGGCCGGGAAGTGCAAACGTACACGTTTTCGGCCGAAAACGCGTTTTCCGGCGAAAACGCACACCACGGCTCTTTCTGAGAAAAAGCAAGCACGGAGGACGAGAATCGCATTTGCCCTGCGTAGCGTTCTGGGCAGCTGGTAGAACCAGGCAGAGAATTCCCGGCTAGCAGCTTCCCTGTGGCGGGGAAGTGCAAACGTACACGTTTTCGGCCGAAAACGCGTTTTCCGGCGAAAACGCACACCACGGCTCTTTCTGAGAAAAAGCAAGCACGGAGGACGAGAATCGCTTTTGCCCTGCGTAGCGTTCCGGGCAGCGGGTAGAACCAGGCAGAGAATTCCCGGCTAGCAGCTTCCCTGTGGCCCGGAAGTGCAAACGTACACGTTTTCGCCGAAAACACGTTTTCCGGGTAAAACGCACACCACGGCTCTTTCTGAGAAAAAGCAAGCACGGAGGACGAGAATCGCTTTTGCCCTGCGTAGCGTTCCGGGCAGCGGGTAGAACCAGGCAGAGAATTCCCGGCTAGCAGCTTCCCTGTGGCGGGGAAGTGCAAACGTACACGTTTTCGGCCGAAAACGCGTTTCCTGGCGAAAACGCACACCACGGCTCTTTCTGAGAAAAAGCAAGCACGTAGGACGAGAATCGCTTTTGCCCTGCGTAGTGTTCCGGGCAGCGGGTAGAACCAGGCAGAGAATTCCCGGCTAGCAGCTTCCCTGTGGCCGGGAAGTGCAAACGTACACGTTTTCGGCCGAAAACGCGTTTTCCGGCGAAAACGCACACCACGGCTCTTTCTGAGAAAAAGCAAGCACGGAGGACGAGAATCGCTTTTGCCCTGCGTAGCGTTCCGGGCAGCGGGTAGAACCAGGCAGAGAATTCCCGGCTAGCAGCTTCCCTGTGGCCGGGAAGTGCAAACGTACACGTTTTCGGCCGAAAACGCGTTTTCCGGCGAAAACGCACACCACGGCTCTTTCTGAGAAAAAGCAAGCACGGAGGACGAGAATCGCTTTTCCCCTGCGTAGCGTTCCGGGCAGCGGGTAGAACCAGGCAGAGAATTCCCGGCTAGCAGCTTCCCTGTGGCCCGGAAGTGCAAACGTACACGTTTTCGCCGAAAACACGTTTTCCGGCGAAAACGCACACCACGGCTCTTTCTGAGAAAAAGCAAGCACGGAGGACGAGAATCGCTTTTGCCCTGCGTAGCGTTCCGGGCAGCGGGTAGAACCAGGCAGAGAATTCCCGGCTAGCTGCTTCCCTGTGGCCGGGAAGTGCAAACGTACACGTTTTCGGCCGAAAACGCGTTTACCGGCGAAAACGCACACCACGGCTCTTTCTGAGAAAAAGCAAGCACGGAGGACGAGAATCGCTTTTGCCCTGCGTAGCGTTCCGGGCAGCGGGTAGAACCAGGCAGAGAATTCCCGGCTAGCAGCTTCCCTGTGGCCTGGAAGTGCAAACGTACACGTTTTCGGCCGAAAACGCGTTTTCCCGCGAAAACGCACACCACGGCTCTTTCTGAGAAGAAGCAAGCACGGAGGACGAGAATCGCTTTTCCCTGCGTAGCGTTCCGGGCAGCGGTTAGAACCAGGCAGAGAATTCCTGGCTAGCAGCTTCCCTGTGGCGGGGAAATGCAAACGTACACGTTTTCGGCTGAAAACGCGTTTTGCGGCGAAAACGCACACCACGGCTCTTTCTGAGAAAAAGCAAGCACGGAGGACGAGAATCGCTTTTGCCCTGCGTAGCGTTCTGAGCAGCGGGTAGAAATAGGCAGCGAATTGCCGGCTAGCAGCTTCCCTGTGGCCGGGAAGTGCAAACGTACACGTTTTCGGCCGAAAACGCGTTTTCCGGCGAAAAAGCACACCATGGCTCTTTCTGAGAAAAAGCAAGCACGGAGGACGAGAATCGCTTTTGCCCTGCGTAGCGTTCCTGGCAGCGGGTAGAACCAGGCAGAGAATTCCCGTCTAGCAGCTTCCCTGTGGCGGGGAAGTGCAAACGTACACGTTTTCGGCCGAAAACGCGTTTTCCGGCGAAAACGCACACCACGGCTCTTTCTGAGAAAAAGCAAGCACGGAGGACGAGAATCGCTTTTGCCCTGCGTAGCGTTCCGGGCAGCGGGTAGAACCAGGCAGAGAATTCCCGTCTAGCAGCTTCCCTGTGGCGGGGAAGTGCAAACGTACACGTTTTCGGCCGAAAACGCGTTTTCCGGCGAAAACGCACACCACGGCTCTTTCTGAGAAAAAGCAAGCACGGAGGACGAGAATCGCTTTTGCCCTGCGTAGCGCTCCGGGCAGCGGGTAGAACCAGGGAGAGAATTCCCGGCTAGCAGCTTCCCTGTGGCGGGGAAGTGCAAACGTACACGTTTTCGGCCGAAAACGCGTTTCCTGGCGAAAACGCACACCACGGCTCTTTCTGAGAAAAAGCAAGCACGTAGGACGAGAATCGCTTTTGCCCTGCGTAGTGTTCCGGGCAGCGGGTAGAACCAGGCAGAGAATTCCCGGCTAGCAGCTTCCCTGTGGCCGGGAAGTGCAAACGTACACGTTTTCGGCCGAAAACGCGTTTTAGGCGAAAACGCACACCACGGCTCTTTCTGAGAAAAAGCAAGCACGGAGGACGAGAATCGCTTTTGCCCTGAGTAGCGTTCCGGGCAGCGGGTAGAACCAGGCAGAGAATTCCCGGCTAGCAGCTTCCCTGTGGCCGGGAAGTGCAAACGTACACGTTTTCGGCCGAAAACGCGTTTTCCGGCGAAAACGCACACCACGGCTCTTTCTGAGAAAAAGCAAGCACGGAGGACGAGAATCGCATTTGCCCTGCGTAGCGTTCTGGGCAGCGGGTAGAACCAGGCAGAGAATTCCCGGCTAGCAGCTTCCCTGTGGCGGGGAAGTGCAAACGTACACGTTTTCGGCCGAAAACGCGTTTTCCGGCGAAAACGCACACCACGGCTCTTTCTGAGAAAAAGCAAGCACGGAGGACGAGAATCGCTTTTGCCCTGCGTAGCGTTCCGGGCAGCGGGTAGAACCAGGCAGAGAATTCCCGGCTAGCAGCTTCCCTGTGGCCCGGAAGTGCAAACGTACACGTTTTCGCCGAAAACACGTTTTCCGGGTAAAACGCACACCACGGCTCTTTCTGAGAAAAAGCAAGCACGGAGGACGAGAATCGCTTTTGCCCTGCGTAGCGTTCCGGGCAGCGGGTAGAACCAGGCAGAGAATTCCCGGCTAGCAGCTTCCCTGTGGCGGGGAAGTGCAAACGTACACGTTTTCGGCCGAAAACGCGTTTTCCCGCGAAAACGCACACCACGGCTCTTTCTGAGAAGAAGCAAGCACGGAGGACGAGAATCGCTTTTCCCTGCGTAGCGTTCCGGGCAGCGGTTAGAACCAGGCAGAGAATTCCTGGCTAGCAGCTTCCCTGTGGCGGGGAAATGCAAACGTACACGTTTTCGGCTGAAAACGCGTTTTGCGGCGAAAACGCACACCACGGCTCTTTCTGAGAAAAAGCAAGCACGGAGGACGAGAATCGCTTTTGCCCTGCGTAGCGTTCTGAGCAGCGGGTAGAAATAGGCAGCGAATTGCCGGCTAGCAGCTTCCCTGTGGCCGGGAAGTGCAAACGTACACGTTTTCGGCCGAAAACGCGTTTTCCGGCGAAAAAGCACACCATGGCTCTTTCTGAGAAAAAGCAAGCACGGAGGACGAGAATCGCTTTTGCCCTGCGTAGCGTTCCTGGCAGCGGGTAGAACCAGGCAGAGAATTCCCGTCTAGCAGCTTCCCTGTGGCGGGGAAGTGCAAACGTACACGTTTTCGGCCGAAAACGCGTTTTCCCGCGAAAACGCACACCACGGCTCTTTCTGAGAAAAAGCAAGCACGGAGGACGAGAATCGCTTTTGCCCTGCGTAGCGTTCCGGGCAGCGGGTAGAACCAGGCAGAGAATTCCCGTCTAGCAGCTTCCCTGTGGCGGGGAAGTGCAAACGTACACGTTTTCGGCCGAAAACGCGTTTTCTGGCGAAAACGCACACCACGGCTCTTTCTGAGAAAAAGCAAGCACGGAGGACGAGAATCGCTTTTGCCCTGCGTAGCGCTCCGGGCAGCGGGTAGAACCAGGGAGAGAATTCCCGGCTAGCAGCTTCCCTGTGGCGGGGAAGTGCAAACGTACACGTTTTCGGCCGAAAACGCGTTTCCTGGCGAAAACGCACACCACGGCTCTTTCTGAGAAAAAGCAAGCACGTAGGACGAGAATCGCTTTTGCCCTGCGTAGTGTTCCGGGCAGCGGGTAGAACCAGGCAGAGAATTCCCGGCTAGCAGCTTCCCTGTGGCCGGGAAGTGCAAACGTACACGTTTTCGGCCGAAAACGCGTTTTAGGCGAAAACGCACACCACGGCTCTTTCTGAGAAAAAGCAAGCACGGAGGACGAGAATCGCTTTTGCCCTGAGTAGCGTTCCGGGCAGCGGGTAGAACCAGGCAGAGAATTCCCGGCTAGCAGCTTCCCTGTGGCCGGGAAGTGCAAACGTACACGTTTTCGGCCGAAAACGCGTTTTCCGGCGAAAACGCACACCACGGCTCTTTCTGAGAAAAAGCAAGCACGGAGGACGAGAATCGCATTTGCCCTGCGTAGCGTTCTGGGCAGCGGGTAGAACCAGGCAGAGAATTCCCGGCTAGCAGCTTCCCTGTGGCGGGGAAGTGCAAACGTACACGTTTTCGGCCGAAAACGCGTTTTCCGGCGAAAACGCACACCACGGCTCTTTCTGAGAAAAAGCAAGCACGGAGGACGAGAATCGCTTTTGCCCTGCGTAGCGTTCCGGGCAGCGGGTAGAACCAGGCAGAGAATTCCCGGCTAGCAGCTTCCCTGTGGCCCGGAAGTGCAAACGTACACGTTTTCGCCGAAAACACGTTTTCCGGGTAAAACGCACACCACGGCTCTTTCTGAGAAAAAGCAAGCACGGAGGACGAGAATCGCTTTTGCCCTGCGTAGCGTTCCGGGCAGCGGGTAGAACCAGGCAGAGAATTCCCGGCTAGCAGCTTCCCTGTGGCGGGGAAGTGCAAACGTACACGTTTTCGGCCGAAAACGCGTTTCCTGGCGAAAACGCACACCACGGCTCTTTCTGAGAAAAAGCAAGCACGTAGGACGAGAATCGCTTTTGCCCTGCGTAGTGTTCCGGGCAGCGGGTAGAACCAGGCAGAGAATTCCCGGCTAGCAGCTTCCCTGTGGCCGGGAAGTGCAAACGTACACGTTTTCGGCCGAAAACGCGTTTTCCGGCGAAAACGCACACCACGGCTCTTTCTGAGAAAAAGCAAGCACGGAGGACGAGAATCGCTTTTGCCCTGCGTAGCGTTCCGGGCAGCGGGTAGAACCAGGCAGAGAATTCCCGGCTAGCAGCTTCCCTGTGGCCGGGAAGTGCAAACGTACACGTTTTCGGCCGAAAACGCGTTTTCCGGCGAAAACGCACACCACGGCTCTTTCTGAGAAAAAGCAAGCACGGAGGACGAGAATCGCTTTTGCCCTGCGTAGCGTTCCGGGCAGCGGGTAGAACCAGGCAGAGAATTCCCGGCTAGCAGCTTCCCTGTGGCCCGGAAGTGCAAACGTACACGTTTTCGCCGAAAACACGTTTTCCGGCGAAAACGCACACCGCGGCTCTTTTTGAGAAAAAGCAAGCACGGAGGACGAGAATCGCTTTAGCCCTGCGTAGCGTTCCGGGCAGCGGGTAGAACCAGGCAGAGAATTCCCGGCTAGCAGCTTCCCTGTGGCCGGGAAGTGCAAACGTACACGTTTTCGGCCGAAAACGCGTTTACCGGCGAAAACGCACACCACGGCTCTTTCTGAGAAAAAGCAAGCACGGAGGACGAGAATCGCTTTTGCCCTGCGTAGCGTTCCGGGCAGCGGGTAGAACCAGGCAGAGAATTCCCGGCTAGCAGCTTCCCTGTGGCGGGGAAGTGCAAACGTACACGTTTTCGGCCGAAAACGGGTTTTGCGGCGAAAACGCACACCACGCTCTTTCTGAGAAAAAGCAAGCACGGAGGACGAGAATCGCTTTTCCCTGCGAAGCGTTCCGGGCAGCGGGTAGAACCAGGCAGAGAATTCCCGGCTAGCAGCTTCCCTGTGGCCGGGAAGTGCAAACGTACACGTTTTCGGCCGAAAACGCGTTTTCCGGCGAAAACGCACACCACGGCTCTTTCTGAGAAAAAGCAAGCACGGAGGACGAGAATCGCTTTTGCCCTGCGTAGCGTTCCGGGCAGCGGGTAGAAATAGGCAGCGAATTCCCGGCTAGCAGCTTCCCTGTGGCCGGGAAGTGCAAACGTACACGTTTTCGGCCGAAAACGCGTTTTCCGGCGAAAACGCACACCACGGCTCTTTCTGAGAAAAAGCAAGCACGGAGGACGAGAATCGCTTTTGCCCTGCGTAGCGTTCCGGGCAGCGGGTAGAACCAGGCAGAGAATTCCCGGCTAGCAGCTTCCCTGTGGCCGGGAATTGCAAACGTAAATATTTTCGGCCGAAAACGCATTTTCCGGCGAAAATGCACACCACGGCTCTTTCTGAGAAAAAGCAAGCACGGAGGACGAGAATCGCTTTTGCCCTGCGTAGCGTTCCGGGCAGCGGGTAGAACCAGGCAGAGAATTCCCGGCTAGCAGCTTCCCTGTGGCCGGGAAGTACAAAGGTACACGTTTTCGGTAGAAAACGCGTTTTCCAGTGAAAAAGCACACCATGGCTCTTTCTGAGAAAAAGCAAGCATGGAGGACGAGAATCGCTTTTGCCCTGCGTAGCGTTCCGGGCAGCGGGTAGAACCAGGCAGAGAATTCCCGGCTAGCAGCTTCCCTGTGGCCGGGAAGTGCAAACGTACACGTTTTCGGCCGAAAACGCGTTTTGCTGCGAAAACGCACACCACGGCTCTTTCTGAGATAAAGCAAGCACGGAGGACGAGAATCGCTTTTGTCCTGCGTAGCGTTCTGAGCAGCGGGTAGAAATAGGCAGCGAATTGCCGGCTAGCAGCTTCCCTGTGGCCGGGAAGTGCAAACGTACACGTTTTCGGCCGAAAACGCGTTTACCGGCGAAAACGCACACCACGGCTCTTTCTGAGAAAAAGCAAGCACGGAGGACTAGAACCGCTTTTGCCCTGCGTAGCGTTCCTGGCAGCGGGTAGAACCAGGCAGAGAATTCCCGGCTAGCAGCTTCCCTGTGGCCGGGAAGTGCAAACGTACACGTTTTCGGCCGAAAACGCGTTTTCCGGCGAAAACGCACACCACGGCTCTTTCTGAGAAAAAGCAAGCACGGAGGACGAGAATCGCTTTTCCCCTGCGTAGCGTTCCGGGCAGCGGGTAGAACCAGGCAGAGAATTCCCGGCTAGCAGCTTCCCTGTGGCCCGGAAGTGCAAACGTACACGTTTTCGCCGAAAACACGTTTTCCGGCGAAAACGCACACCACGGCTCTTTCTGAGAAAAAGCAAGCACGGAGGACGAGAATCGCTTTTGCCCTGCGTAGCGTTCCGGGCAGCGGGTAGAACCAGGCAGAGAATTCCCGGCTAGCTGCTTCCCTGTGGCCGGGAAGTGCAAACGTACACGTTTTCGGCCGAAAACGCGTTTACCGGCGAAAACGCACACCACGGCTCTTTCTGAGAAAAAGCAAGCACGGAGGACGAGAATCGCTTTTGCCCTGCGTAGCGTTCCGGGCAGCGGGTAGAACCAGGCAGAGAATTCCCGGCTAGCAGCTTCCCTGTGGCGGGGAAGTGCAAACGTACACGTTTTCGGCCGAAAACGCGTTTTCCCGCGAAAACGCACACCACGGCTCTTTCTGAGAAGAAGCAAGCACGGAGGACGAGAATCGCTTTTCCCTGCGTAGCGTTCCGGGCAGCGGTTAGAACCAGGCAGAGAATTCCTGGCTAGCAGCTTCCCTGTGGCGGGGAAATGCAAACGTACACGTTTTCGGCTGAAAACGCGTTTTGCGGCGAAAACGCACACCACGGCTCTTTCTGAGAAAAAGCAAGCACGGAGGACGAGAATCGCTTTTGCCCTGCGTAGCGTTCTGAGCAGCGGGTAGAAATAGGCAGCGAATTGCCGGCTAGCAGCTTCCCTGTGGCCGGGAAGTGCAAACGTACACGTTTTCGGCCGAAAACGCGTTTTCCGGCGAAAAAGCACACCATGGCTCTTTCTGAGAAAAAGCAAGCACGGAGGACGAGAATCGCTTTTGCCCTGCGTAGCGTTCCTGGCAGCGGGTAGAACCAGGCAGAGAATTCACGTCTAGCAGCTTCCCTGTGGCGGGGAAGTGCAAACGTACACGTTTTCGGCCGAAAACGCGTTTTCCGGCGAAAACGCACACCACGGCTCTTTCTGAGAAAAAGCAAGCACGGAGGACGAGAATCGCTTTTGCCCTGCGTAGCGTTCCGGGCAGCGGGTAGAACCAGGCAGAGAATTCCCGGCTAGCAGCTTCCCTGTGGCCGGGAAGTGCAAACGTACACGTTTTCGGCCGAAAACGCGTTTTAAGGCGAAAACGCACACCACGGCTCTTTCTGAGAAAAAGCAAGCACGGAGGACGAGAATCGCTTTTGCCCTGCGTAGCGCTCCGGGCAGCGGGTAGAACCAGGGAGAGAATTCCCGGCTAGCAGCTTCCCTGTGGCGGGGAAGTGCAAACGTACACGTTTTCGGCCGAAAACGCGTTTCCTGGCGAAAACGCACACCACGGCTCTTTCTGAGAAAAAGCAAGCACGTAGGACGAGAATCGCTTTTGCCCTGCGTAGTGTTCCGGGCAGCGGGTAGAACCAGGCAGAGAATTCCCGGCTAGCAGCTTCCCTGTGGCCGGGAAGTGCAAACGTACACGTTTTCGGCCGAAAACGCGTTTTCCGGCGAAAACGCACACCACGGCTCTTTCTGAGAAAAAGCAAGCACGGAGGACGAGAATCGCTTTTGCCCTGCGTAGCGTTCCGGGCAGCGGGTAGAACCAGGCAGAGAATTCCCGGCTAGCAGCTTCCCTGTGGCCGGGAAGTGCAAACGTACACGTTTTCGGCCGAAAACGCGTTTTCCGGCGAAAACGCACACCACGGCTCTTTCTGAGAAAAAGCAAGCACGGAGGACGAGAATCGCATTTGCCCTGCGTAGCGTTCTGGGCAGCGGGTAGAACCAGGCAGAGAATTCCCGGCTAGCAGCTTCCCTGTGGCGGGGAAGTGCAAACGTACACGTTTTCGGCCGAAAACGCGTTTTCCGGCGAAAACGCACACCACGGCTCTTTCTGAGAAAAAGCAAGCACGGAGGACGAGAATCGCTTTTGCCCTGCGTAGCGTTCCGGGCAGCGGGTAGAACCAGGCAGAGAATTCCCGGCTAGCAGCTTCCCTGTGGCCCGGAAGTGCAAACGTACACGTTTTCGCCGAAAACACGTTTTCCGGGTAAAACGCACACCACGGCTCTTTCTGAGAAAAAGCAAGCACGGAGGACGAGAATCGCTTTTGCCCTGCGTAGCGTTCCGGGCAGCGGGTAGAACCAGGAAGAGAATTCCCGGCTAGCAGCTTCCCTGTGGCCGGGAAGTGCAAACGTACACGTTTTCGGCCGAAAACGCGTTTACCGGCGAAAACGCACACCACGGCTCTTTCTGAGAAAAAGCAAGCACGGAGGACGAGAATCGCTTTTGCCCTGTGTAGCGTTCCGGGCAGCGGGTAGAACCAGGCAGAGAATTCCCGGCTAGCAGCTTCCCTGTGGCCGGGAAGTGCAAACGTACACGTTTTCGGCCGAAAACGCGTTTTCCGGCGAAAACGCACACCACGGCTCTTTCTGAGAAAAAGCAAGCACGGAGGACGAGAATCGCTTTTCCCTGCGTAGCGTTCCGGGCAGCGGGTAGAACCAGGCAGAGAATTCCCGGCTAGCAGCTTCCCTGTGGCCGGGAAGTGCAAACGTACACGTTTTCGGCCGAAAACGCGTTTTCCGGCGAAAACGCACACCACGGCTCTTTCTGAGAAAAAGCAAGCACGGAGGACGAGAATCGCTTTTGCTCTGCGTAGCGTTCCGGGCAGCGGGTAGAACCAGGCAGAGAATTCCCGGCTAGCAGCTTCCCTGTGGCGGGGAAGTGCAAACGTACACGTTTTCGGCCGAAAACGCGTTTTCCCGCGAAAACTCACACCACGGCTCTTTCTGAGAAAAAGCAAGCACAGAGGACGAGAATCGCTTTTGCCCTGCGTAGCGTTCCGGGCAGCGGGTAGAAATAGGCAGAGAATTCCCGGCTAGCAGCTTCCCTGTGGCCGGGAAGTGCAAACGTACACGTTTTCGGCCGAAAACGCGTTTTCCGGCGAAAACGCACACCACGGCTCTTTCTGAGAAAAAGCAAGCATGGAGGACGAGAATCGCTTTTGCCCTGCGTAGCGTTCCGGGCAGCGGGTAGAACCAGGCAGAGAATTCCCGGCTAGCAGCTTCCCTGTGGCGGGGAAGTGCAAACGTGCTCGTTTTCGGACGAAAACGCGTTTTCCGGCGAAAACGCACACCACGGCTCTTTCTGAGAAAAAGCAAGCACGGAGGACGAGAATCGCTTTTGCCCTGTGTAGCGTTCCGGGCAGCGGGTAGAACCAGGCAGAGAATTCCCGTCTAGCAGCTTCCCTGTGGCCGGGAAGTGCAAACGTACACGTTTTCGGCCGAAAACGCGTTTTCCGGCGAAAACGCACACCACGGCTCTTTCTGTGAAAAAGCAAGCACGGAGGACGAGAATCGCTTTTGCCCTGCGTAGCGTTCTGAGCAGCGGGTAGAAATAGGCAGCGAATTGCCGGCTAGCAGCTTCCCTGTGGCCGGGAAGTGCAAACGTACACGTTTCCGGCCGAAAACGCGTTTTCCGGCGAAAACGCACACCACGGCTCTTTCTGAGAAAAAGCAAGCACGGAGGACGAGAATCGCTTTTGCCCTGCGTAGCGTTCCGGGCAGCGGGTAGAACCAGGCAGAGAATTCCCGGCTAGCAGCTTCCCTGTGGCGGGGAAGTGCAAACGTACACGTTTTCGGCCGAAAACGCGTTTTCCCGCGAAAACGCACACCACGGCTCTTTCTGAGAAAAAGCAAGCACGGAGGACGAGAATCGCTTTTGCCCTGTGTAGCGTTCCGGGCAGCGGGTAGAACCAGGCAGAGAATTCCCGGCTAGCAGCTTCCCTGTGGCCGGGAAGTGCAAACGTACACGTTTTCGGCCGAAAACGCGTTTTCCGGCGAAAACGCACACCACGGCTCTTTCTGAGAAAAAGCAAGCACGGAGGACGAGAATCGCTTTTGCCCTGCGTAGCGTTCCGGGCAGCGGGTAGAACCAGGCAGAGAATTCCCGGCTAGCAGCTTCCCTGTGGCGGGGAAGTGCAAACGTACACGTTTTCGGCCGAAAACGCGTTTTCCAGCGAAAACGCACACCACGGCTCTTTCTGAGAAAAAGCAAGCACGGAGGACGAGAATCGCTTTTGCTCTGCGTAGCGTTCCGGGCAGCGGGTAGAACCAGGCAGAGAATTCCCGGCTAGCAGCTTCCCTGTGGCGGGGAAGTGCAAACGTACACGTTTTCGGGCGAAAACGCGTTTTCCCGCGAAAACTCACACCACGGCTCTTTCTGAGAAAAAGCAAGCACAGAGGACGAGAATCGCTTTTGCCCTGCGTAGCGTTCCGGGCAGCGGGTAGAACCAGGCAGCGAATTCCCTGCTAGCAGCTTCCCTGTGGCCGGGAAGTGCAAACGTACACGTTTTCGGCCGAAAACACGTTTTCCGGCGAAAACGCACACCACGGCTCTTTCTGAGAAAAAGCAAGCACGGAGGACGAGAATCGCTTTTGCCCTGCGTAGCGTTCCGGGCAGCGGGTAGAATCAGGCAGAGAACTCCAGGCTAGCAGCTTCCCTGTGGCCTGGAAGTGCAAACGTACACGTTTTCGGCCGAAACTACACTTTCCGGCGAAAACGCACACCACGGCTCTTTCTGAGAAAAAGCAAGCACGGAGGTCGAGAATCGCTTTTGCCCTGCGTAGCGTTCTGAGCAGCGGGTAGAACCAGGCAGAGAATTCCCGGCTAGCAGCTTCCCTGTGGCCGGGAAGTGCAAACGTACACGTTTCTGGCCGAAAACGTGTTTTCCGGAGAAAAAGCACACCATGGCTCTTTCTGAGAAAAAGCAAGCACGGAGGACGAGAATCGCTTTTGCCCTGCGTAGCGTTCCGGGCAGCGGGTAGAACCAGGCAGAGAATTCCCGGCTAGCAGCTTCCCTGTGGCGGGGAAGTGCAAACGTACACGTTTTCGGCCGAAACTACACTTTCCGGCGAAAACGCACACCACGGCTCTTTCTGAGAAAAAGCAAGCACGGAGGTCGAGAATCGCTTTTGCCCTGCGTAGCGTTCTGAGCAGCGGGTAGAACCAGGCAGAGAATTCCCGGCTAGCAGCTTCCCTGTGGCCGGGAAGTGCAAACGTACACGTTTCTGGCCGAAAACGTGTTTTCCGGAGAAAAAGCACACCATGGCTCTTTCTGAGAAAAAGCAAGCACGGAGGACGAGAATCGCTTTTGCCCTGCGTAGCGTTCCGGGCAGCGGGTAGAACCAGGAAGAGAATTCCCGGCTAGCAGCTTCCCTGTGGCGGGGAAGTGCGAACGTACACGTTTTCGGCCGAAAACGCGTTTTCCCGCGAAAACGCACACCACGGCTCTTTCTGAGAAAAAGCAAGCACGGAGGACGAGAATCGCTTTTGCCCTGTGTAGCGTTCCGGGCAGCGGGTAGAACCAGGCAGAGAATTCCTGTCTAGCAGCTTCCCTGTGGCCGGGAAGTGCAAACGTACACGTTTTCGGCCGAAAACGCGTTTTCCGGCGAAAAAGCACACCACGGCTCTTTCTGAGAAAAAGCAAGCACGGAGGACGAGAATCGCTTTTGCCCTGCGTAGCGTTCTGAGCAGCGGGTAGAAATAGGCAGCGAATTGCCGGCTAGCAGCTTCCCTGTGGCCGGGAAGTGCAAACGTACACGTTTTCGGCCGAAAACGCGTTTTCCAGCGAAAAAGCACACCACGGCTCTTTATGAGAAAAAGCAAGCATGGAGGACGAGAATCGCTTTTGCCCTGCGTAGCGTTCCGGGCAGCGGGTAGAACCAGGCAGCGAATTCCCTGCTAGCAGCTTCCCTGTGGCCGGGAAGTGCAAACGTACACGTTTTCAGCCGAAAACGCGTTTTGCGGCGAAAAGGCACACCACGGCTCTTTCTGAGATAAAGCAAGCACGGAGGACGAGAATCGCTTTTGCCCTGCGTAGCGTTCTGAGCAGCGGGTAGAAATAGGCAGCGAATTGCCGGCTAGCAGCTTCCCTGTGGCCGGGAAGTGCAAGCGTACACGTTTCCGGCCGAAAACGCGTTTTCCGGAGAAAAAGCACACCACGGCTCTTTCTGAGAAAAAGGAAGCACGGAGGACGAGAATCGCTTTTGCCCTGCGTAGCGTTCCGGGCAGCTTGTAGAACCAGGCAGAGAATTCGCGTCTAGCAGCTTCCCTGTGGCCGGGAAGTGCAAACGTAAACGTTTTCGGCCGAAAACGTGTTTTCCGGCGAAAACGCACACCACGGCTCTTTCTGAGAAAAAGCAAGCACGGAGGACGAGAATCGCTTTTGCCCTGCGTAGCGTTCCGGGCAGCGGGTAGAACCAGGCAGAGAATTCCCGGCTAGCAGCTTCCCTGTGGCCGGGAAGTGCAAACGTACACGTTTTCGGCCGAAAACGCGTTTTCCAGCGAAAAAGCACACCACAGCTCTTTCTGAGAAAAAGCAAGCATGGAGGACGAGAATCGCTTTTGCCCTGCGTAGCGTTCCGGGCAGCGGGTAGAACCAGGCAGCGAATTCCCTGCTAGCAGCTTCCCTGTGGCGGGGAAGTGCAAACGTACACGTTTTCGGCCGAAAACGGGTTTTGCGGCGAAAACGCTCACCACGGCTCTTTCTGAGATAAAGCAAGCACGGAGGACGAGAATCGCTTTTGCCCTGCGTAGCGTTCTGAGCAGCGGGTAGAATTAGGCAGCGAATTGCCGGCTAGCAGCTTCCCTGTGGCCGGGAAGTGCAAACGTACACGTTTTCGGCCGAAAACGCGTTTTCCCGCGAAAACGCACACCACGGCTCTTTCTGAGAAAAAGCAAGCACGGAGGACGAGAATCGCTTTTGCCCTGCGTAGCGTTCCGGGCAGCGGGTAGAACCAGGCAGAGAATTCCCGGCTAGCAGCTTCCCTGTGGCCGGGAAGTGCAAACGTACAGGTTTTCGGCCGAAAACGCGTTTTCCGGCGAAAACGCACACCACGGCTCTTTCTGAGAAAAAGCAAGCACGGAGGACGAGAATCGCTTTTGCCCTGCGTAGCGTTCCGGGCAGCGGGTAGAACCAGGCAGAGAATTCCCGGCTAGCAGCTTCCCTGTGGCCGGGAAGTGCAAACGTACACGTTTTCGGCCGAAAACGCGTTTACCGGCGAAAACGCACACCACGGCTCTTTCTGAGAAAAAGCAAGCACGGAGGACGAGAATCGCTTTTGCCCTGTGTAGCGTTCCGGGCAGCGGGTAGAACCAGGCAGAGAATTCCCGGCTAGCAGCTTCCCTGTGGCCGGGAAGTGCAAACGTACACGTTTTCGGCCGAAAACACGTTTTCCGGCGAAAACGCACACCACGGCTCTTTCTGAGACAAAGCAAGCACGGAGGACGAGAATCGCTTTTGCCCTGCGTAGCGTTCTGAGCAGCGGGTAGAAATAGGCAGCGAATTGCCGGCTAGCAGCTTCCCTGTGGCCGGGAAGTGCAAACGTACACGTTTCCGGCCGAAAACGCGTTTTCCGGCGAAAACGCACACCACGGCTCTTTCTGAGAAAAAGCAAGCACGGAGGACGAGAATCGCTTTTGCCCTGCGTAGCGTTCCGGGCAGCGGGTAGAACCAGGCAGAGAATTCCCGGCTAGCAGCTTCCCTGTGGCGGGGAAGTGCAAACGTACACGTTTTCGGCCGAAAACGCGTTTTCCAGCGAAAACGCACACCACGGCTCTTTCTGAGAAAAAGCAAGCACGGAGGAGGAGAATCGCTTTTGCCCTGCGTAGCGTTCTGAGCAGCGGGTAGAACCAGGCAGAGAATTCCCGGCTAGCAGCTTCCCTGTGGCCGGGAAGTGCAAACGTACACGTTTCTGGCCGAAAACGTGTTTTCCGGAGAAAAAGCACACCATGGCTCTTTCTGAGAAAAAGCAAGCACGGAGGACGAGAATCGCTTTTGCCCTGTGTAGCGTTCCGGGCAGCGGGTAGAACCAGGAAGAGAATTCCCGGCTAGCAGCTTCCCTGTGGCGGGGAAGTGCAAACGTACACGTTTTCGGCCGAAAACGCGTTTTCCCGCGAAAACGCACACCACGGCTCTTTCTGAGAAAAAGCAAGCACGGAGGACGAGAATCGCTTTTGCCCTGCGTAGCGTTCCGGGCAGCGGGTAGAACCAGGCAGAGAATTCCCGGCTAGCAGCTTCCCTGTGGCCGGGAAGTGCAAACGTACACGTTTTCGGCCGAAAACGGGTTTTGCGGCGAAAACGCACACCACGGCTCTTTCTGAGAAAAAGCAAGCACGGAGGACGAGAATCGCTTTTGCCCTGCGTAGCGTTCCGGGCAGCGGGTAGAACCAGGCAGAGAATTCCCGGCTAGCAGCTTCCCTGTGGCCGGGAAGTGCAAACGTACACGTTTTCGGCCGAAAACGCGTTTTCCGGCGAAAACGCACACCACGGCTCTTTCTGAGAAAAAGCAAGCACGGAGGACGAGAATCGCTTTTGCCCTGCGTAGCGTTCCGGGTAGCGGGTAGAACCAGGCAGAGAATTCCCGTCTAGCAGCTTCCCTGTGGCCGGGAAGTGCAAACGTACACGTTTTCGGCCGAAAACGCGTTTTCCGGCGAAAACGCACACCACGGCTCTTTCTGAGAAAAAGCAAGCACGGAGGACGAGAATCGCTTTTGCCCTGCGTAGCGTTCCGGGCAGCGGGTAGAACCAGGCAGAGAATTCCCGTCTAGCAGCTTCCCTGTGGCGGGGAAGTGCAAACGTACACGTTTTCGGCCGAAAACGCGTTTTCCGGCGAAAACGCACACCACGGCTCTTTCTGAGAAAAAGCAAGCACGGAGGACGAGAATCGCTTTTGCCCTGCGTAGCGTTCCGGGCAGCGGGTAGAACCAGGCAGAGAATTCCCGTCTAGCAGCTTCCCTGTGGCGGGGAAGTGCAAACTTACACGTTTTCGGCCGAAAACGCGTTTTCCGGCGAAAACGCACACCACGGCTCTTTCTGAGAAAAAGCAAGCACGGAGGACGAGAATCGCTTTTGCCCTGCGTAGTGTTCCGGGCAGGGGGTAGAACCAGGCAGAGAATTCCCGGCTAGCAGCTTCCCTGTGGCGGGGAAGTGCAAACGTACACGTTTTCGGCCGAAAACGCGTTTTCCGGCGAAAACGCACACCACGGCTCTTTCTGAGAAAAAGCAAGCACGGAGGACGAGAATCGCTTTTGCCCTGTGTAGCGTTCCGGGCAGCGGGTAGAACCAGGCAGCGAATTCCCGGCTAGCAGCTTCCCTGTGGCCGGGAAGTGCAAAGGTACACGTTTTCGGCCGAAAACGCGTTTTCGTGCGAAAACGCACACCACGGCTCTTTCTGAGAAAAAGCAAGCACGGAGGACGAGAATCGCTTTTGCCCTGCGTAGCGTTCTTGGCAGCGGGTAGAAATAGGCAGCGAATTGCCTGCTAGCAGCTTCCCTGTGGCCGAGAAGTGCAAACGTACACGTTTCCAGCCGAAAACGCGTTTTCCGGCGAAAACGCACACCACGGCTCTTTCTGAGATAAAGCAAGCACGGAGGACGAGAATCGCTTTTGCCCTGCGTAGCGTTCCGGTCAGCGGGTAGAACCAGGCAGAGAATTCCCGGCTAGCAGCTTCCCTGTGGCCGGGAAGTGCAAACGTACACGTTTTCGGCCGAAAACGCGTTTTTCCGGCGAAAACGCACACCACGGCTCTTTCTGAGAAAAAGCAAGCACGGAGGACGAGAATCGCTTTTGCCCTGCGTAGCGTTCTGAGCAGCGGGTAGAAATAGGCAGCGAATTGCCGGCTAGCAGCTTCCCTGTGGCCGGGAAGTGCAAACGTACACGTTTCCGGCCGAAAACGCGTTTTCCGGCGAAAACGCACACCACGGCTCTTTCTGAGATAAAGCAAGCACGGAGGACGAGAATCGCTTTTGCCCTGCGTAGCGTTCCGGGCAGCGGGTAGAACCAGGCAGAGAATTCCCGGCTAGCAGCTTCCCTGTGGCCGGGAAGTGCAAAGGTACACGTTTTCGGCCGAAAACGCGTTTTCCCGCGAAAACGCACACCACGGCTCTTTCTGAGAAAAAGCAAGCACGGAGGACGAGAATCGCTTTTGCCCTGCGTAGCGTTCCGGGCAGCGGGTAGAACCAGGCAGAGAATTCCCGGCTAGCAGCTTCCCTGTGGCCGGGAAGTGCAAACGTACACGTTTTCGCCGAAAACACGTTTTCCGGCGAAAACGCACACCACGGCTCTTTCTGAGAAAAAGCAAGCACGGAGGACGAGAATCGCTTTTGCCCTGCGTAGCGTTCTGGGCAGCGGGTAGAACCAGGCAGAGAATTCCCGGCTAGCAGCTTCCCTGTGGCGGGGAAGTGCAAACGTACTCGTTTTCGGACGAAAACGCGTTTTCCGGCGAAAACGCACACCACAGCTCTTTCTGAGAAAAAGCAAGCACGGAGGACGAGAATCGCTTTTGCCCTGTGTAGCGTTCCGGGCAGCGGGTAGAACCAGGCAGAGAATTCCCGTCTAGCAGCTTCCCTGTGGCCGGGAAGTGCAAACGTACACGTTTTCGGCCGAAAACGCGTTTTTCCGGCGAAAACGCACACCACGGCTCTTTCTGAGAAAAAGCAAGCACGGAAGACGAGAATCGCTTTTGCCCTGCGTAGCGTTCTGAGCAGCGGGTAGAAATAGGCAGCGAATTGCCTGCTAGCAGCTTCCCTGTGGCCGGGAAGTGCAAACGTACACGTTTCCGGCCGAAAACGCGTTTTCCGGCGAAAACGCACACCACGGCTCTTTCTGAGATAAAGCAAGCACGGAGGACGAGAATCGCTTTTGCCCTGCGTAGCGTTCCGGTCAGCGGGTAGAACCAGGCAGAGAATTCCCGGCTAGCAGCTTCCCTGTGGCCGGGAAGTGCAAACGTACACGTTTTCGGCCGAAAACGCGTTTTTCCGGCGAAAACGCACACCACGGCTCTTTCTGAGAAAAAGCAAGCACGGAGGACGAGAATCGCTTTTGCCCTGCGTAGCGTTCTGAGCAGCGGGTAGAAATAGGCAGCGAATTGCCTGCTAGCAGCTTCCCTGTGGCCGGGAAGTGCAAACGTACACGTTTCCGGCCGAAAACGCGTTTTCCGGCGAAAACGCACACCACGGCTCTTTCTGAGAAAAAGCAAGCACGGAGGACGAGAATCGCTTTTGCCCTGCGTAGCGTTCCGGGCAGCGGGTAGAACCAGGCAGAGAATTCCCGGCTAGCAGCTTCCCTGTGGCCGGGAAGTGCAAACGTACACGTTTCCGGCCGAAAACGCGTTTTCCGGCGAAAACGCACACCACGGCTCTTTCTGAGATAAAGCAAGCACGGAGGACGAGAATCGCTTTTGCCCTGCGTAGCGTTCCGGTCAGCGGGTAGAACCAGGCAGAGAATTCCCGGCTAGCAGCTTCCCTGTGGCGGGGAAGTGCAAACGTACACGTTTTCGGGCGAAAACGCGTTTTCCCGCGAAAACGCACACCACGGCTCTTTCTGAGAAAAAGCAAGCACAGAGGACGAGAATCGCTTTTGCCCTGCGTAGTGTTCCGGGCAGCGGGTAGAACCAGGCAGAGAATTCCCGGCTAGTAGCTTCCCTGTGGCCGGGAAGTGCAAACGTACACGTTTTCGACGAAAACACATTTTCCGGTGAAAACGCACACCACGGCTCTTTCTGAGAAAAAGCAAGCACGGAGGACGAGAATCGCTTTTGCCCTGCGTAGCGTTCCGGGCAGCGGGTAGAACCAGGCAGAGAATTCCCGTCTAGCAGCTTCCCTGTGGCCGGGAAGTGCAAACGTACACGTTTTCGGCCGAAAACGCGTTTTCCGGCGAAAACGCACACCACGGCTCTTTCTGAGAATAAGCAAGCACGGAGGACGAGAATCGCTTTTGCCCTGCGTAGCGTTCCGGGCAGCGGGTAGAACCAGGCAGATAATTCCCGGCTAGCAGCTTCCCTGTGGCCGGGAAGTGCAAACGTACACGTTTTCGGCCGAAAACGCGTTTTCCCGCGAAAACGCACACCACGGCTCTTTCTGAGAAAAAGCAAGCACGGAGGACGAGAATCGCTTTTGCCCTGCGTAGCGTTCCGGGCAGCGGGTAGAACCAGGCAGAGAATTCCCGGCTAGCAGCTTCCCTGTGGCCGGGAAGTGCAAAGGTACACTTTTTCGGACGGAAACGCGTTTTCCCGCGAAAACGCACACCACGGCTCTTTCTGAGAAAAAGCAAGCACGGAGGACGAGAATCGCTTTTGCCCTGCGTAGCGTTCCGGGCAGCGGGTAGAACCAGGCAGAGAATTCCCGGCTAGCAGCTTCCCTGTGGCCGGGAAGTGCAAACGTACACGTTTTCGCCGAAAACACGTTTTCCGGCGAAAACGCACACCACGGCTCTTTCTGAGAAAAAGCAAGCACGGAGGACGAGAATCGCTTTTGCCCTGCGTAGCGTTCTGGGCAGCGGGTAGAACCAGGCAGAGAATTCCCGGCTAGCAGCTTCCCTGTGGCGGGGAAGTGCAAACGTACACGTTTTCGGCCGAAAACGCGTTTTCCGGCGAAAACGCACACCACAGCTCTTTCTGAGAAAAAGCAAGCACGGAGGACGAGAATCGCTTTTGCCCTGTGTAGCGTTCCGGGCAGCGGGTAGAACCAGGCAGAGAATTCCCGTCTAGCAGCTTCCCTGTGGCCGGGAAGTGCAAACGTACACGTTTTCGGCCGAAAACGCGTTTTTCCGGCGAAAACGCACACCACGGCTCTTTCTGAGAAAAAGCAAGCACGGAGGACGAGAATCGCTTTTGCCCTGCGTAGCGTTCTGAGCAGCGGGTAGAAATAGGCAGCGAATTGCCTGCTAGCAGCTTCCCTGTGGCCGGGAAGTGCAAACGTACACGTTTCCGGCCGAAAACGCGTTTTCCGGCGAAAACGCACACCACGGCTCTTTCTGAGATAAAGCAAGCACGGAGGACGAGAATCGCTTTTGCCCTGCGTAGCGTTCCGGTCAGCGGGTAGAACCAGGCAGAGAATTCCCGGCTAGCAGCTTCCTTGTGGCCGGGAAGTGCAAACGTACACGTTTTCGGCCGAAAACGCGTTTTTCCGGCGAAAACGCACACCACGGCTCTTTCTGAGAAAAAGCAAGCACGGAGGACGAGAATCGCTTTTGCCCTGCGTAGCGTTCTGAGCAGCGGGTAGAAATAGGCAGCGAATTGCCTGCTAGCAGCTTCCCTGTGGCCGGGAAGTGCAAACGTACACGTTTCCGGCCGAAAACGCGTTTTCCGGCGAAAACGCACACCACGGCTCTTTCTGAGATAAAGCAAGCACGGAGGACGAGAATCGCTTTTGCCCTGCGTAGCGTTCCGGGCA
Source organism: Athene noctua (assembly GCF_965140245.1). Taxonomy (NCBI): domain Eukaryota; kingdom Metazoa; phylum Chordata; class Aves; order Strigiformes; family Strigidae; genus Athene; species Athene noctua. The sequence goes on along the minus strand of NW_027437650.1, from coordinate 13,306 downwards.
GCGGGTAGAACCAGGCAGAGAATTCCCGGCTAGCAGCTTCCCTGTGGCCGGGAAGTGCAAACGTACACGTTTTCGGCCGAAAACGCGTTTTCCGGCGAAAACGCACACCACGGCTCTTTCTGAGAAAAAGCAAGCACGGAGGACGAGAATCGCTTTTGCTCTGCGTAGCGTTCCGTGCAGCGGGTAGAACCAGGCAGAGAATTCCCGGCTAGCAGCTTCCCTGTGGCGGGGAAGTGCAAACGTACACGTTTTCGGCCGAAAACGCGTTTTCCCGCGAAAACGCACACCACGGCTCTTTCTGAGAAAAAGCAAGCACAGAGGACGAGAATCGCTTTTGCCCTGCGTAGTGTTCCGGGCAGCGGGTAGAACCAGGCAGAGAATTCCCGGCTAGTAGCTTCCCTGTGGCCGGGAAGTGCAAACGTACACGTTTTCGACCGAAAACGCGTTTTTCGGTGAAAACGCACACCACGGCTCTTTCTGAGATAAAGCAAGCACGGAGGACGAGAATCGCTTTTGCCCTGCGTAGCGTTGCTGGCAGCGGGTAGAACCAGGCAGAGAATTCCCGGCTAGCAGCTTCCCTGTGGCCGGGAAGTGCAAACGTACACGTTTTCGGCCGAAAACGCGTTTTCCGGCGAAAACGCACACCACGGCTCTTTCTGAGAAAAAGCAAGCACGGAGGACGAGAATCGCTTTTGCCCTGCGTAGCGTTCCGGGCAGCGGGTAGAACCAGGCAGAGAATTCCCGGCTAGCAGCTTCCCTGTGGCCTGGAAGTGCAAACGTACACGTTTTCGGCCGAAAACACGTTTTCCGGTGAAAACGCACACCACGGCTCTTTCTGAGAAAAAGCAAGCACGGAGGACGAGAATCGCTTTTGCCCTGCGTAGCGTTCCGGGCAGCGGGTAGAACCAGGCAGAGAATTCCCGGCTAGCAGCTTCACTGTGGCCGGGAAGTGCAAACGTACACGTTTTCGGCCGAAAACGCGTTTTCCAGCGAAAAAGCACACCACGGCTCTTTATGAGAAAAAGCAAGCATGGAGGACGAGAATCGCTTTTGCACTGCGTAGCGTTCCGGGCAGCGGGTAGAACCAGGCAGCGAATTCCCTGCAAGCAGCTTCCCTGTGGCGGGGAAGTGCAAACGTACACGTTTTCGGCCGAAAACGCGTTTTGCGGCGAAAACGCACACCACGGCTCTTTCTGAGATAAAGCAAGCACGGAGGACGAGAATCGCTTTTGCCCTGCGTAGCGTTCTGAGCAGCGGGTAGAAATAGGCAGCGAATTGCCGGCTAGCAGCTTCCCTGTGGCCGGGAAGTGCAAGCGTACACGTTTCCGGCCGAAAACGCGTTTTCCGGAAAAAAAGCACACCACGGCTCTTTCTGAGAAAAAGCAAGCACGGAGGACGAGAATCGCTTTTGCCCTGCGTAGCGTTCCGGGCAGCTTGTAGAACCAGGCAGAGAATTCGCGTCTAGCAGCTTCCCTGTGGCCGGGAAGTGCAAACGTAAACGTTTTCGGCCGAAAACGCGTTTTCCGGCGAAAACGCACACCACGGCTCTTTCTGAGAAAAAGCAAGCACGGAGGACGAGAATCGCTTTTGCCCTGCGTAGCGTTCCGGGCAGCGGGTAGAACCAGGCAGAGAATTCCCGGCTAGCAGCTTCCCTGTGGCCGGGAAGTGCAAACGTACACGTTTTCGGCCGAAAACGCGTTTTCCAGCGAAAAAGCACACCACAGCTCTTTCTGAGAAAAAGCAAGCATGGAGGACGAGAATCGCTTTTGCCCTGCGTAGCGTTCCGGGCAGCGGGTAGAACCAGGCAGTGAATTCCCTGCTAGCAGCTTCCCTGTGGCGGGGAAGTGCAAACGTACACGTTTTCGGCCGAAAACGGGTTTTGCGGCGAAAACGCACACCACGGCTCTTTCTGAGATAAAGCAAGCACGGAGGACGAGAATCGCTTTTGCCCTGCGTAGCGTTCTGAGCAGCGGGTAGAAATAAGCAGCGAATTGCCGGCTAGCAGCTTCCCTGTGGCCGGGAAGTGCAAATGTACACGTTTCTGGCCGAAAACGTGTTTTCCGGAGAAAAAGCACACCATGGCTCTTTCTGAGAAAAAGCAAGCACGGAGGACGAGAATCGCTTTTGCCCTGCGTAGCGTTCCGGGCAGCGGGTAGAACCAGGCAGAGAATTCCCGGCTAGCAGCTTCCCTGTGGCGGGGAAGTGCAAACGTACACGTTTTCGGCCGAAAACGCGTTTTCCCGCGAAAACGCACACCACGGCTCTTTCTGAGAAAAAGCAAGCACGGAGGACGAGAATCGCTTTTGCCCTGCGTAGCGTTCTGAGCAGCGGGTAGAAATAGGCAGCGAATTGCCGGCTAGCAGCTTCCCTGTGGCGGGGAAGTGCAAACGTACATGTTTTCGGCCGAAAACTCGTTTTCCGGCGAAAAAGCACACAATGGCTCTTTCTGAGAAAAAGCAAGCACGGAGGACGAGAATCGCTTTTGCCCTGCGTAGCGTTCCGGGCAGCGGGTAGAACCAGGCAGAGAATTCCCGGCTAGCAGCTTCCCTGTGGCCGGGAAGTGCAAACGTACACGTTTTCGGCCGAAAACGCGTTTTCCGGCGAAAACGCACACCACGGCTCTTTCTGAGAAAAAGCAAGCACGGAGGACGAGAATCGCTTTTGCCCTGCGTAGCGTTCCGGGCAGCGGGTAGAACCAGGCAGAGAATTCCCGGCTAGCAGCTTCCCTGTGGCCGGGAAGTGCAAACGTACACGTTTTCGGCCGAAAACGCCTTTTCCGGCGAAAACGCACACCACGGCTCTTTCTGAGAAAAAGCAAGCACGGAGGACGAGAATCGCTTTTGCCCTGCGTATCGTTCAGGGCAGCGGGTAGAACCAGGCAGAGAATTCCCGGCTAGCAGCTTCCCTGTGGCGGCGAAGTGCAAACGTACAGGTTTTCAGCGGAAAACGCGTTTTCTGGCGAAAACGCACACCACGGCTCTTTCTGAGAAAAAGCAAGCACGGAGGACGAGAATCGCTTTTGCCCTGCGTAGCGTTCTGAGCAGCGGGTAGAAATAGGCAGCGAATTGCCGGCTAGCAGCTTCCCTGTGGCCGGGAAGTGCAAACGTACACGTTTTTGGCCGAAAATGCGTTTTCCGACGAAAAAGCACACCATGGCTCTTTCTGAGAAAAAGCAAGCACGGAGGACGAGAATCGCTTTTGCCCTGCGTAGCGTTCCGGGCAGCGGGTAGAACCAGGCAGAGAATTCCCGGCTAGCAGCTTCCCTGTGGCCGGGAAGTGCAAACGTACACGTTTTCGCCGAAAACTCGTTTTCCGGCGAAAACGCACACAATGGCTCTTTCTGAGAAAAAGCAAGCACGGAGGACGAGAATCGCTTTTGCCCTGCGTAGCGTTCCGGGCAGCGGGTAGAACCAGGCAGAGAATTCCCGGCTAGCAGCTTCCCTGTGGCCGGGAAGTGCAAACGTACACGTTTTCGGCCGAAAACGCGTTTTCCGGCGAAAACGCACACCACGGCTCTTTCTGAGAAAAAGCAAGCACGGAGGACGAGAATCGCTTTTGCCCTGCGTAGCGTTCCGGGCAGCGGGTAGAACCAGGCAGAGAATTCCCGGCTAGCAGCTTCCCTGTGGCCGGGAAGTGCAAACGTACACGTTTTCGGCCGAAAACGCGTTTTCCGGCGAAAACGCACACCACGGCTCTTTCTGAGAAAAAGCAAGCACGGAGGACGAGAATCGCTTTTGCCCTGCGTATCGTTCCGGGCAGCGGGTAGAACCAGGCAGAGAATTCCCGGCTAGCAGCTTCCCTGTGGCGGCGAAGTGCAAACGTACACGTTTTCGGCCGAAAACGCGTTTTCTGGCGAAAACGCACACCACGGCTCTTTCTGAGAAAAAGCAAGCACGGAGGACGAGAATCGCTTTTGCCCTGCGTAGCGTTCTGAGCAGCGGGTAGAAATAGGCAGCGAATTGCCGGCTAGCAGCTTCCCTGTGGCCGGGAAGTGCAAACGTACACGTTTTTGGCCGTAAATGCGTTTTCCGACGAAAAAGCACACCATGGCTCTTTCTGAGAAAAAGCAAGCACGGAGGACGAGAATCGCTTTTGCCCTGCGTAGCGTTCCGGGCAGCGGGTAGAACCAGGCAGAGAATTGCCGGCTAGCAGCTTCCCTGTGGCCGGGAAGTGCAAACGTACACGTTTTCGCCGAAAACGAGTTTTCGGGCGAAAACGCACACCACGGCTCTTTCTGAGAAAAAGCAAGCACGGAGGACGAGAATCGCTTTTGCCCTGCGTAGCGTTCCGGGCAGCGGGTAGAAACAGGCAGAGAATTCCCGTCTAGCAGCTTCCCTGTGGCCGGGAAGTGCAAACGTACACGTTTTCGGCCGAAAACGCGTTTACCGGCGAAAAAGCACACCACGGCTCTTTCTGAGAAAAAGCAAGCACGGAGGACGAGAATCGCTTTTGCCCTGCGTAGCGTTCTGAGCAGCGGGTAGAAATAGGCAGCGAATTGCCTGCTAGCAGCTTCCCTGTGGCCGGGAAGTGCAAACGTACACGTTTCCGGCCGAAAACGCGTTTTCCGGCGAAAACGCACACCACGGCTCTTTCTGAGAAAAAGCAAGCACGGAGGACGAGAATCGCTTTTGCCCTGCGTAGCGTTCCGGGCAGCGGGTAGAACCAGGCAGAGAATTCCCGGCTAGCAGCTTCCCTGTGGCCGGGAAGTGCAAACGTACACGTTTCCGGCCGAAAACGCGTTTTCCGGCGAAAACGCACACCACGGCTCTTTCTGAGATAAAGCAAGCACGGAGGACGAGAATCGCTTTTGCCCTGCGTAGCGTTCCGGGCAGCGGGTAGAACCAGGCAGAGAATTCCCGGCTAGCAGCTTCCCTGTGGCGGGGAAGTGCAAACGTACACGTTTTCGGGCGAAAACGCGTTTTCCCGCGAAAACGCACACCACGGCTCTTTCTGAGAAAAAGCAAGCACAGAGGACGAGAATCGCTTTTGCCCTGCGTAGTGTTCCGGGCAGCGGGTAGAACCAGGCAGAGAATTCCCGGCTAGTAGCTTCCCTGTGGCCGGGAAGTGCAAACGTACACGTTTTCGACGAAAACACATTTTCCGGTGAAAACGCACACCACGGCTCTTTCTGAGAAAAAGCAAGCACGGAGGACGAGAATCGCTTTTGCCCTGCGTAGCGTTCCGGGCAGCGGGTAGAACCAGGCAGAGAATTCCCGGCTAGCAGCTTCCCTGTGGCCGGGAAGTGCAAACGTACACGTTTTCGGCCGAAAACGCGTTTTCCGGCGAAAACGCACACCACGGCTCTTTCTGAGAATAAGCAAGCACGGAGGACGAGAATCGCTTTTGCCCTGCGTAGCGTTCCGGGCAGCGGGTAGAACCAGGCAGATAATTCCCGGCTAGCAGCTTCCCTGTGGCCGGGAAGTGCAAACGTACACGTTTTCGGCCGAAAACGCGTTTTCCCGCGAAAACGCACACCACGGCTCTTTCTGAGAAAAAGCAAGCACGGAGGACGAGAATCGCTTTTGCCCTGCGTAGCGTTCCGGGCAGCGGGTAGAACCAGGCAGAGAATTCCCGGCTAGCAGCTTCCCTGTGGCCGGGAAGTGCAAAGGTACACTTTTTCGGCCGGAAACGCGTTTTCCCGCGAAAACGCACACCACGGCTCTTTCTGAGAAAAAGCAAGCACGGAGGACGAGAATCGCTTTTGCCCTGCGTAGCGTTCCGGGCAGCGGGTAGAACCAGGCAGAGAATTCCCGGCTAGCAGCTTCCCTGTGGCCGGGAAGTGCAAACGTACACGTTTTCGCCGAAAACACGTTTTCCGGCGAAAACGCACACCACGGCTCTTTCTGAGAAAAAGCAAGCACGGAGGACGAGAATCGCTTTTGCCCTGCGTAGCGTTCTGGGCAGCGGGTAGAACCAGGCAGAGAATTCCCGGCTAGCAGCTTCCCTGTGGCGGGGAAGTGCAAACGTACACGTTTTCGGCCGAAAACGCGTTTTCCGGCGAAAACGCACACCACAGCTCTTTCTGAGAAAAAGCAAGCACGGAGGACGAGAATCGCTTTTGCCCTGTGTAGCGTTCCGGGCAGCGGGTAGAACCAGGCAGAGAATTCCCGTCTAGCAGCTTCCCTGTGGCCGGGAAGTGCAAACGTACACGTTTTCGGCCGAAAACGCGTTTTTCCGGCGAAAACGCACACCACGGCTCTTTCTGAGAAAAAGCAAGCACGGAGGACGAGAATCGCTTTTGCCCTGCGTAGCGTTCTGAGCAGCGGGTAGAAATAGGCAGCGAATTGCCTGCTAGCAGCTTCCCTGTGGCCGGGAAGTGCAAACGTACACGTTTCCGGCCGAAAACGCGTTTTCCGGCGAAAACGCACACCACGGCTCTTTCTGAGATAAAGCAAGCACGGAGGACGAGAATCGCTTTTGCCCTGCGTAGCGTTCCGGTCAGCGGGTAGAACCAGGCAGAGAATTCCCGGCTAGCAGCTTCCCTGTGGCCGGGAAGTGCAAACGTACACGTTTTCGGCCGAAAACGCGTTTTTCCGGCGAAAACGCACACCACGGCTCTTTCTGAGAAAAAGCAAGCACGGAGGACGAGAATCGCTTTTGCCCTGCGTAGCGTTCTGAGCAGCGGGTAGAAATAGGCAGCGAATTGCCTGCTAGCAGCTTCCCTGTGGCCGGGAAGTGCAAACGTACACGTTTCCGGCCGAAAACGCGTTTTCCGGCGAAAACGCACACCACGGCTCTTTCTGAGATAAAGCAAGCACGGAGGACGAGAATCGCTTTTGCCCTGCGTAGCGTTCCGGGCAGCGGGTAGAACCAGGCAGAGAATTCCCGGCTAGCAGCTTCCCTGTGGCCGGGAAGTGCAAACGTACACGTTTTCGGCCGAAAACGCGTTTTCCGGCGAAAACGCACACCACGGCTCTTTCTGAGAAAAAGCAAGCACGGAGGACGAGAATCGCTTTTGCTCTGCGTAGCGTTCCGTGCAGCGGGTAGAACCAGGCAGAGAATTCCCGGCTAGCAGCTTCCCTGTGGCGGGGAAGTGCAAACGTACACGTTTTCGGCCGAAAACGCGTTTTCCCGCGAAAACGCACACCACGGCTCTTTCTGAGAAAAAGCAAGCACAGAGGACGAGAATCGCTTTTGCCCTGCGTAGTGTTCCGGGCAGCGGGTAGAACCAGGCAGAGAATTCCCGGCTAGTAGCTTCCCTGTGGCCGGGAAGTGCAAACGTACACGTTTTCGACCGAAAACGCGTTTTTCGGTGAAAACGCACACCACGGCTCTTTCTGAGATAAAGCAAGCACGGAGGACGAGAATCGCTTTTGCCCTGCGTAGCGTTGCTGGCAGCGGGTAGAACCAGGCAGAGAATTCCCGGCTAGCAGCTTCCCTGTGGCCGGGAAGTGCAAACGTACACGTTTTCGGCCGAAAACGCGTTTTCCGGCGAAAACGCACACCACGGCTCTTTCTGAGAAAAAGCAAGCACGGAGGACGAGAATCGCTTTTGCCCTGCGTAGCGTTCCGGGCAGCGGGTAGAACCAGGCAGAGAATTCCCGGCTAGCAGCTTCCCTGTGGCCTGGAAGTGCAAACGTACACGTTTTCGGCCGAAAACACGTTTTCCGGTGAAAACGCACACCACGGCTCTTTCTGAGAAAAAGCAAGCACGGAGGACGAGAATCGCTTTTGCCCTGCGTAGCGTTCCGGGCAGCGGGTAGAACCAGGCAGAGAATTCCCGGCTAGCAGCTTCACTGTGGCCGGGAAGTGCAAACGTACACGTTTTCGGCCGAAAACGCGTTTTCCAGCGAAAAAGCACACCACGGCTCTTTATGAGAAAAAGCAAGCATGGAGGACGAGAATCGCTTTTGCACTGCGTAGCGTTCCGGGCAGCGGGTAGAACCAGGCAGCGAATTCCCTGCAAGCAGCTTCCCTGTGGCGGGGAAGTGCAAACGTACACGTTTTCGGCCGAAAACGCGTTTTGCGGCGAAAACGCACACCACGGCTCTTTCTGAGATAAAGCAAGCACGGAGGACGAGAATCGCTTTTGCCCTGCGTAGCGTTCTGAGCAGCGGGTAGAAATAGGCAGCGAATTGCCGGCTAGCAGCTTCCCTGTGGCCGGGAAGTGCAAGCGTACACGTTTCCGGCCGAAAACGCGTTTTCCGGAGAAAAAGCACACCACGGCTCTTTCTGAGAAAAAGCAAGCACGGAGGACGAGAATCGCTTTTGCCCTGCGTAGCGTTCCGGGCAGCTTGTAGAACCAGGCAGAGAATTCGCGTCTAGCAGCTTCCCTGTGGCCGGGAAGTGCAAACGTAAACGTTTTCGGCCGAAAACGCGTTTTCCGGCGAAAACGCACACCACGGCTCTTTCTGAGAAAAAGCAAGCACGGAGGACGAGAATCGCTTTTGCCCTGCGTAGCGTTCCGGGCAGCGGGTAGAACCAGGCAGAGAATTCCCGGCTAGCAGCTTCCCTGTGGCCGGGAAGTGCAAACGTACACGTTTTCGGCCGAAAACGCGTTTTCCAGCGAAAAAGCACACCACAGCTCTTTCTGAGAAAAAGCAAGCATGGAGGACGAGAATCGCTTTTGCCCTGCGTAGCGTTCCGGGCAGCGGGTAGAACCAGGCAGTGAATTCCCTGCTAGCAGCTTCCCTGTGGCGGGGAAGTGCAAACGTACACGTTTTCGGCCGAAAACGGGTTTTGCGGCGAAAACGCACACCACGGCTCTTTCTGAGATAAAGCAAGCACGGAGGACGAGAATCGCTTTTGCCCTGCGTAGCGTTCTGAGCAGCGGGTAGAAATAAGCAGCGAATTGCCGGCTAGCAGCTTCCCTGTGGCCGGGAAGTGCAAATGTACACGTTTCTGGCCGAAAACGTGTTTTCCGGAGAAAAAGCACACCATGGCTCTTTCTGAGAAAAAGCAAGCACGGAGGACGAGAATCGCTTTTGCCCTGCGTAGCGTTCCGGGCAGCGGGTAGAACCAGGCAGAGAATTCCCGGCTAGCAGCTTCCCTGTGGCGGGGAAGTGCAAACGTACACGTTTTCGGCCGAAAACGCGTTTTCCCGCGAAAACGCACACCACGGCTCTTTCTGAGAAAAAGCAAGCACGGAGGACGAGAATCGCTTTTGCCCTGCGTAGCGTTCTGAGCAGCGGGTAGAAATAGGCAGCGAATTGCCGGCTAGCAGCTTCCCTGTGGCGGGGAAGTGCAAACGTACATGTTTTCGGCCGAAAACTCGTTTTCCGGCGAAAAAGCACACAATGGCTCTTTCTGAGAAAAAGCAAGCACGGAGGACGAGAATCGCTTTTGCCCTGCGTAGCGTTCCGGGCAGCGGGTAGAACCAGGCAGAGAATTCCCGGCTAGCAGCTTCCCTGTGGCCGGGAAGTGCAAACGTACACGTTTTCGGCCGAAAACGCGTTTTCCGGCGAAAACGCACACCACGGCTCTTTCTGAGAAAAAGCAAGCACGGAGGACGAGAATCGCTTTTGCCCTGCGTAGCGTTCCGGGCAGCGGGTAGAACCAGGCAGAGAATTCCCGGCTAGCAGCTTCCCTGTGGCCGGGAAGTGCAAACGTACACGTTTTCGGCCGAAAACGCCTTTTCCGGCGAAAACGCACACCACGGCTCTTTCTGAGAAAAAGCAAGCACGGAGGACGAGAATCGCTTTTGCCCTGCGTATCGTTCAGGGCAGCGGGTAGAACCAGGCAGAGAATTCCCGGCTAGCAGCTTCCCTGTGGCGGCGAAGTGCAAACGTACAGGTTTTCAGCGGAAAACGCGTTTTCTGGCGAAAACGCACACCACGGCTCTTTCTGAGAAAAAGCAAGCACGGAGGACGAGAATCGCTTTTGCCCTGCGTAGCGTTCTGAGCAGCGGGTAGAAATAGGCAGCGAATTGCCGGCTAGCAGCTTCCCTGTGGCCGGGAAGTGCAAACGTACACGTTTTTGGCCGAAAATGCGTTTTCCGACGAAAAAGCACACCATGGCTCTTTCTGAGAAAAAGCAAGCACGGAGGACGAGAATCGCTTTTGCCCTGCGTAGCGTTCCGGGCAGCGGGTAGAACCAGGCAGAGAATTCCCGGCTAGCAGCTTCCCTGTGGCCGGGAAGTGCAAACGTACACGTTTTCGCCGAAAACTCGTTTTCCGGCGAAAACGCACACAATGGCTCTTTCTGAGAAAAAGCAAGCACGGAGGACGAGAATCGCTTTTGCCCTGCGTAGCGTTCCGGGCAGCGGGTAGAACCAGGCAGAGAATTCCCGGCTAGCAGCTTCCCTGTGGCCGGGAAGTGCAAACGTACACGTTTTCGGCCGAAAACGCGTTTTCCGGCGAAAACGCACACCACGGCTCTTTCTGAGAAAAAGCAAGCACGGAGGACGAGAATCGCTTTTGCCCTGCGTAGCGTTCCGGGCAGCGGGTAGAACCAGGCAGAGAATTCCCGGCTAGCAGCTTCCCTGTGGCCGGGAAGTGCAAACGTACACGTTTTCGGCCGAAAACGCGTTTTCCGGCGAAAACGCACACCACGGCTCTTTCTGAGAAAAAGCAAGCACGGAGGACGAGAATCGCTTTTGCCCTGCGTATCGTTCCGGGCAGCGGGTAGAACCAGGCAGAGAATTCCCGGCTAGCAGCTTCCCTGTGGCGGCGAAGTGCAAACGTACACGTTTTCGGCCGAAAACGCGTTTTCTGGCGAAAACGCACACCACGGCTCTTTCTGAGAAAAAGCAAGCACGGAGGACGAGAATCGCTTTTGCCCTGCGTAGCGTTCTGAGCAGCGGGTAGAAATAGGCAGCGAATTGCCGGCTAGCAGCTTCCCTGTGGCCGGGAAGTGCAAACGTATACGTTTTTGGCCGTAAATGCGTTTTCCGACGAAAAAGCACACCATGGCTCTTTCTGAGAAAAAGCAAGCACGGAGGACGAGAATCGCTTTTGCCCTGCGTAGCGTTCCGGGCAGCGGGTAGAACCAGGCAGAGAATTGCCGGCTAGCAGCTTCCCTGTGGCCGGGAAGTGCAAACGTACACGTTTTCGCCGAAAACGAGTTTTCGGGCGAAAACGCACACCACGGCTCTTTCTGAGAAAAAGCAAGCACGGAGGACGAGAATCGCTTTTGCCCTGCGTAGCGTTCCGGGCAGCGGGTAGAAACAGGCAGAGAATTCCCGTCTAGCAGCTTCCCTGTGGCCGGGAAGTGCAAACGTACACGTTTTCGGCCGAAAACGCGTTTACCGGCGAAAAAGCACACCACGGCTCTTTCTGAGAAAAAGCAAGCACGGAGGACGAGAATCGCTTTACCCTGCGTAGCGTTCCGTGCAGCGGGTAGAATCAGGCAGAGAATTCCCGGCTAGCAGCTTCCCTGTGGCCGGGAAGTGCAAACGTACAAGTTTTCGGCCGAAAACGCGTTTTCAGGCGAAAACGCACACCACGGCTCTTTCTGAGAAAAAGCAAGCACGGAGGACGAGAATCGCTTTTGCCCTGCGTAGTGTTCCGGGCAGCGGGTAGAACCAGGCAGAGAATTCCCGGCTAGCAGCTTCCCTGTGGCCGGGAAGTGCAAACGTACACGTTTTCGGCCGAAAACGCGTTTTCCGGCGAAAACGCACACCACGGCTCTTTCTGAGAAAAAGCAAGCACGGAGGACGAGAATCGCTTTTGCCCTGCGTAGCGTTCCGGGCAGCGGGTAGAACCAGGCAGAGAATTCCCGGCTAGCAGCTTCCCTGTGGCGGGGAAGTGCAAACGTACACGTTTTCGTCCGAAAACGCGTTTTCCGGCGAAAACGCACACCACGGCTCTTTCTGAGAAAAAGCAAGCACGGAGGACGAGAATCGCTTTTGCCCTGCGTAGCGTTCCGGGCAGCGGGTAGAACCAGGCAGAGAATTCCCGGCTAGCAGCTTCCCTGTGGCCGGGAAGTGCAAACGTACACGTTTTCGGCCGAAAACGCGTTTACCGGCGAAAAAGCACACCACGGCTCTTTCTGAGAAAAAGCAAGCACGGAGGACGAGAATCGCTTTTGCCCTGCGTAGCGTTCTGAGCAGCGGGTAGAAATAGGCATAGAATTGCCGGCTAGCAGCTTCCCTGTGGCCGGGAAGTGCTAACGTACACGTTTTCGGCCGAAAACGCGTTTTCCGGCGAAAAAGCACACCATGGCTCTTTCTGAGAAAAAGCAAGCATGGAGGACGAGAATCGCTTTTGCCCTGCGTAGCGTTCCTGGCAGCGGGTAGAACCAGGCAGAGAATTCCCGTCTAGCAGCTTCCATGTGGCGGGGAAGTGCAAACGTACACGTTTTCGGCCGAAAACGCGTTTTCCGGCGAAAACGCACACCACGGCTCTTTCTGAGAAAAAGCAAGCACGGAGGACGAGAATCGCTTTTGCCCTGCGTAGCGTCCCGGGCAGCGGTTAGAACCAGGCAGAGAATTCCCGGCTAGCATCTTCCCTGTGGCCGGGAAGTGCAAACGTACACGTTTTCGGCCGAAAAAGCGTTTTCCGGCGAAAACGCACACCACGGCTCTTTCTGAGAAAAAGCAAGCACGGAGGACGAGAATCGCTTTTGCCCTGCATAGCGTTCCGGGCAGCGGGTAGAACCAGGCAGAGAATTCCCGGCTAGCAGCTTCCCTGTGGCCGGGAAGTGCAAACGTACACGTTTTCGGCCGAAAACGCGTTTACCGGCGAAAACGCACACCACGGCTCTTTCTGATAAAAGCAAGCACGGAGGACGAGAATCGCTTTTGCCCTGCGTAGCGTTCCGGGCAGCGGGTAGAACCAGGCAGAGAATTCCCGGCTAGCAGCTTCCCTGTGGCCGGGAAGTGCAAACGTACACGTTTTCGCCGAAAACGCGTTTTCCGGCGAAAACGCACACCACGGCTCTTTCTGAGAAAAAGCAAGCACGGAGGACGAGATTCGCTTTTGCCCTGCGTAGCGTTCCGGGCAGCGGGTAGAACCAGGCAGAGAATTCCCGGCTAGCAGCTTCCCTGTGGCCGGGAAGTGCAAACGTACACGTTTTCGGCCGAAAACGTGTTTTCCGGCGAAAACGCACACCACGGCTCTTTCTGAGAAAAAGCAAGCACGGAGGACGAGAATCGCTTTTGCCCTGCGTAGCGTTCCGGGCAGCGGGTAGAACCAGGCAGAGAATTCCCGGCTAGCAGCTTCCCTGAGGCCGGGAAGTGCAAACGTACACGTTTTCGGCCGAAAACCCGTTTACCGGCGAAAACGCACACCACGGCTCTTTCTGAGAAAAAGCAAGCACGGAGGACGAGAATCGCTTTTGCCCTGCGTAGCGTTCCGGGCAGCGGGTAGAAACAGGCAGAGAATTCCCGGCTAGCAGCTTCCCTGTGGCCGGGAAGTGCAAACGTACA